>NW_017296957.1:696991-699883 GCF_001594075.2 Trachymyrmex cornetzi
GATGAATAGTCCAGTGTATTGGAAGAGGAATACTCTTTCTGTAAAAGTTTCTGCTTAGAATATGAGGTTACCGGAAATTTCACTTTACAATTAGATTTTTATTTTTTTGGATGTATAGCCTTGCAATTGCATGACAACAAGATATTGCTTAACATTGATCTTGGATCCGGTATTATGACAAGTCTGTCTGTCGGCAGTCTTTTGAACGATAACGTGTGGCACGACGCTGTGATCTCACGCAATCGGAAAGATATTTGGTTTTCTGTTGACAGAATTTTGATTAAAGGTAGAATAGAAGGAGAGTTTTATCGACTGGAATCTTTAATCGAAAGTTTTACATCGGCGGTGTGCCTAATAAACAGGATGGCTTGGTGGTAGTTCAAAATTTTACCGATTATATAGAGAATTTTTATCTAAACTCGACACGAATATAATTCGCGAGCTGAAGGAAACGAAAATCATAAATGAGAATTTACGATATTACAAGATTAACACGCAGCTTTACACTTGTCCGGAACCTCCGATAATACCCGTCACGTTTTTAACTTCTGGATCTTATGCCAGACTATGAGGGCGTATCATCTATGAACGTTTCTCTCGTGTTTCGATTATACGAAGAGAGAGGCATAATTCTTTACCATAAGTTTACGAGTCCGGGTTTCGTCAAGCTATACTTGGAAGAAGGTAAACTGAAAGTCGACATAACAAACGCATAACAATCCTATCACGCACTTGGATAATTTTCACGAGAAGTTCAACGACGGGAAATGGCATCGAGTAACCTTGACGATTGTCAAAAATTCGCTCGTTTTAAATGTCGACGAACGCTTGATGAAAACAGCATCTCTTGGATATGACAACCGGATCATATTATTTGATTGATGGTACGATCGGATCGGAGAGCAATCATGGCTTTGTTGGCTGTATGAGAATGATAAGTATCGATGGAAACTATAAATTGCCGACCGACTGGAAGGACGAAGAGTACTGATGCAAGAACGAAGTTGTTTTTGACACTTGTCAGATGGTAGATCGTTGCAATTTAAATCCTTGCAAACATTTCGGTGTTTGCCGTCAAAATTCTGATGAATTCTTCTGTGATTGTGTTAATACTGGGTACGCTGGTGCCGTCTGTCATACCTTGTTAAATCCCTTATCATGCCAGGCATATAAGAATATAAATTCAGTAAATCAGCGTGTGAAATTAAAATCGATGTAGACGGGAGTGAGCCCTTGAAGCCTTTCCCTGTCACTTCCGAGGTCCTTTCTGACGACCGTGTAACGACGTTTTTGCATCATAGTAACGAGCAATTGGCTCCTGTCGATGAATTTCAGGAATCTGGCAGCTTTTTACAGGATATTAATTATAATGCCGACTTTGATGAAATAGAGGCTTTATTAAATCGATCTATAAGCTGCACAGAAAGGATAAATTACGAATACAAACATTCCAAATTATTTAATACCACAGTTCCTCCAGATGATTATTTTAGACCGAATTCGTGGTGGGTCAGTCGGAATAATCAGAAGATGGATTATTGAGGTGGCGCATTGTCCGGGTTGCAAAAATGCGAGTGCGGTATAAAAGGAAAATGTACAGATATAACCAAGTGGTGCAACTGCGACTCTGATCTAGATGGGTGGTTTATAGATAGTGGGGAGATTAGAGAGAAGAAACATCTCGTTAAACAATTACGTTTTGGTGATATTAGTACTTCGGTCGATGAAAAAAAAAGTCGTTATATATTAGGTCCGCTTATTTGTGAAGGCGATGATTTATTCAAGAATGTAGTCACATTCCACATAAGATATGCTAGCATCAATTTGCCGACCTTTGATATTGGACACAGCGGCGACATTTATTTCGAGTTTAAAACCACTATCCAGGATGTTGTAATTATTCATAGCAAAGGACCCACCGATTATATCAAAGTTTCCATACACAGTGGAAACCAAGTATATTTCCAGTATGTGGCCGGTGGAGAGTTGCTTACCATTAGCGTGCAAACATCTTACAATTTGGGTGACGATAAACGGCATTCTGTGTCGTAGTAGAAAGAAATCGCAAGGAAGCCTGAATCGTCATCGATGGAGCAATGAAGAATGAAGTACGAGAACCTCCGGGTCCAGCGCGAGCGTTGCATCTTACCTCAGACTTCGTAGTGGATTCTATACGATCGATTTCAAAGACGGATACGTCGGTTGTATAAGAGCACTACTTTTCAACGGTCAATTGCAAGACTTGAAAAGTTGCTCGGCGAGGATTGTACGGCGTTACGGAAGGTTGTGTTGGTAGATGTGAGAGTAATCCTTGCCTTAACAACTGCACGTGCCACGCAGCATATGATGGATACTGGTGCGACTGCCGGTGGACCGCATTGAAGGGACCAATTTGTGCAGATGAGATTGACGTATACATGAAATGTAATTCGATGATAACGATTTCGCAGATGGCTGGCGTTCTACTATCTCTGAAAAAATACACGTTGGCTTTGCGACAACGAATCCGAAAGGATTTCTATTGGGTCTATTCTGTAATATTTTTGGAGAATACATGACTATAATAGTTTCAAACAGCGAACATTTACGCGTACAGAAATTTCTCAATGAATTTTAATTAATATGTAAAGGAAGCATGTGGTTATGCACGAAATTAAATGTAATGAATGATGTAAATAAAAACTAAATTACAGTAGTTTTAAATGTAATGAACGTGTGTAATTAATGAACACATTATTGTAGAAATTAATTTACACGTTAATGAAAAGTACGAGATCTGTAACTGAAAAGTATTTTACGTTAATGACATGTAAGAAACGTAAACGTATTAAACGTTAAGCGTTAATAGTATTAGGCTTAATTAAAATATTATTAATATTTGTAAATGTAAAA
>NW_017296957.1:699939-715730 GCF_001594075.2 Trachymyrmex cornetzi
AATGTCATTTATAAAAGTATATTAAATTTCATTACACTTAATTTTTCAGTTACTGTAAACTTAAATCTCATTAACATGTGCATTAATAGTCCTTTCAGATACAGAGAAATTAAACTTCATTCACCAATGTACATTAAAAGTTAATGAAATTTAAGAACATTTCTAACAGTGTAGTATTTGACTTCGGTTTTGAACGGTAGGAAGTCATATTTTCAAAGAAGCATTTCAGTTTGGGATAGTATCACGATGTTAGGATCGGCAGAAAAAAATCTGGCGCTATTTTGACATTGTAGGTCGATAATCATGAGACGAAGGAGTTTGAATTTAATATAAAGCATTATGCAGACGCGCAATTCAACAATATTCAGTACATGTACATCGGCAGAAACGAGTCTATGTCAGAGGGATTCGCGGGATGCATATCGAGAGTTGAATTCGACGGCATATATCCGCTGAAGCTACTCTTTCGAGAGAACGAACTTGCTAACGTCCACTCACTCGGTCCTCCAACCGAAGACTTCTACGGAGTCGAACCGATCACGCATCCGCCATATATTAAAGAGACACGGCCATCACCTCGCAGATAGATGAGGAAAAAATAAGAGCGGCATATAACGAGACTGACACAACTATATATTCTGGGAAGCATACTAGCGGTTATTCTGATTGCACTTGTGATCATGGCGATTCTTATAGGCAGATATATGTCTAGGCATAAAGGTGAATACTTGATGCAAGAAGACACGGGTGCTGAAATTGCTCTGGATCGGGATTCAGCGATTGTAAACTCTGTCACTGGTCATCAAGTACAAAAAAAGAAAAAGTGGTTTATTTAAAAACTGAAATGCATCATATTAGATATGTATGCATTAGAGAGAAGTAACAAGTACACATTAACTTAATTTAAAATTATATGTACATTTTTGATAAGGATAAAATCTCTTTTATTCCATTCAACCATGATCTTTTCATATATGTATATCATAATTTTGTTACGCCAGAAAATACAAAAGTAAAATCCAAAAAAAATGGTTAGAAATCAGAAAAACAAAAATTTTTTAATTCCATTATAAAACCCATATAATAGCTTTAATAAATACTTTAATTTTTTTATTATTTAAGTCTAATTATTAATTCTATTTAAAGATTTTTTTTGTGTATATGGTGTTGTCTCCCTGTAGAGTTTCACAACACTGCTACATAAAAAGACCTAAAAAATTTTGTCATTTTCTCTAACAATTTTTAAGTAACAGCTTTGAACTATGCTATAAAAATTTAAGAAAGTACTCAGAAATCGTAATTATTTACACTTCGTAGAACTGAATGTGAGTTTTGACTAGCTCTCTCTCTTTTTCAGATTGTATTTCATTATATAATATTCATCAAACTATTGAATTATTTTATATTGTTTCTTAATACATTTCTCGGAAGCAAATGAATGATTTTAATTTTTGCATTTCGCTTACGTTCATTACGCGAATGAGAAAAAGAAGTGATTATTTTACATAATTATCATTTCGTAATTAGGGTGTGATCGTTCCAATTTAAATGCATTTTTACAACGGAACATAAAAGAGTGTTTTATGTAACATAAATAGATTTTCCATATATAATACAAAGCTGTCTTTATCAGAGATAAATTACTTATATAATTTGTTCTCTTTTTTTTTATAATATTCGCAGTATTAATCGAAATGTCTACCGCCTAAAATGCGTTTAACACTTTTTTTTAGATTTATTTTATTTTCACACATTTGTTTGTGATTATTTTATTTTACAGATATTTTTTTTTACATAATCTGCAAACTCACTGTAGAATAATTTAATATTAATATAGCATTAAGGATAATAATTGTAATAACAATAACAGCAGAAATGATAATAACGATAATAATACTCAAATTTTTGGAACAAAAATGATATAAGTAATGATTTTAATAGATATGTCTTTTTTATTGAGAAGGAAATTAAATAAAAATAAATCATCTTTACGTAGGCATGCAACGACAATAAATATATCATGGCTCATCAGAGGCAATGACGCAGAGAGGAGATCCGAGGGAACAAGGGAAACTCTCACCCACGCAGGCCAAGTTAGCTATCTTTGGCATGTACATACATATGTTTGTGAAAAAGCAGCGGAGCCAACGTGCAGGCACGCTTCGAGTATTGCAGCTGCATACTGCAAGGAAAATATGCGCCAACCTTTGCGCCTGAACTGCAAACGCATCTTGGCTATTTGGTGTAGCGATAAGAAACGTGGGAATCGAATAACCGACGTCATATCTACGTCATATTGCAGACGATTATTAATGAATATGCAACAAAGAATATTTTAAAGTTTATGCATTGAAATTACGAAATTAAATAAAATTATAAAATCTGATTAATATACGTATCTTTTATGTAAAACGTACATGTAAAATTGACATAAGTGTATGCTTATCTAGGTATACATAGAAACTTATATCATTAACTTTCTACACGACATAACAAAATTTTCAGAAAATAAATTTGAATATTTTAAAAATTGCAAGCAATTTTTAAAATAAATGTACATGCAAATTTTTTAAGTTACATTTTTTCTTTTTTTTCCTTTATATTCTTTTTTCCAAACAAACGAGCAATATATTCGATATATACATTCATATGTTAAAGCGCTAATGAGAGATTTTTCAAGCTTTCCAACAAGAGCGACATTGTGTAACACACAGTGATTATTTCATCTAATATTGGCGAACAAGGACGTAATAATTCACTATGTCATCTGTGTCTCTTGTTGGAAAGCTTCTCTTATTGTGTATATTTATAATCGCAACATAATAATTTTTTAAATGTACATAGTAGGAAGCAATTTGATACGTACTGGAAATTCGAGAATGAGATCTTTATTACAGCATATCGATATAAATGCGTAACGTATAAAAAAAACAAGTTTATACGAATCCAATCTTCATTAAAAACGAGATATCATCATTATTTTGGTATTTCCCGGATCTCGGTTATTTCTGATATTATTATCACAGCGATTACGCAATACCTATAAAGACTATTTTTTAAATTTAATATTTAAAATGTAAATAAATTCCCCAGCAAATTTAAATAAATTCCGTAAAAACACAACAATTTATTATAAAATATACTTTGCAGATTTAAAAATAAACAAACGATATTCTATAATAAACAGATGGTAATAAGAAAATATTAATTTTATTAGATGCATAATAATTCCACACGTGATATATTTTTATATTATCGACATGAAAATAACTTTCAAAAAAGATATATATACATATATATAAATATATTTAATATTCACACAAATATCAAGATAAAATAAGTAATACATAAATACCAAAGCAAATTTAAATAATTTCAATAAAAACGGTTTATGATATATCAGGAATATGTTTCACGGGTCGAATAAAATTTAAGCTGAAGATATATCCTAATAAATACATTATAATGAAATAACATTACTTTATTATCACAAATACAGAATATAATTCCACGTGATATATTTTTATGTTACCATAAAATAATTATTTCAAAAAACGATATATAATATATCCAACATCATATAGTGAGTACAAAAAGTATTCGTACAAAGAAAATATTTTTTTAAAAAAACTTTATTTTTAAAAATTAAATATTATCCAGCGAGAAATGAATCATCGAATTGATGTCGAATCGATATCGATACGATGAATTCAACACCAATTCGACTTCGATTCGACGTTTCATCGATGATCTCTCATTTCTTACTGGGTAATTAACAATTTATACATAAAGTATAAAATAAACTGTACGTTTCTTAAAATTATATATATCCAAAAGATGTGTATTAATTATAGAAAATATATCATCTGAAAAATAAGCGAAAATTAAAAGTTCCATTGTTTGGATGCTCAAAAAGTATTCGTATAGTCGAGCAATTTAGCTTATAATATTAGAAATACATGCGAAGCTCATTTGTATATGTTAGAACAGAATGTATTCATTATATAAAATTGCTAATTAATATTTATTTTCTCTACAAATAAGACTTTTTTTATAAAAAAATTTCCTTGTACGAATACTTTTTGCTCTCACTGTAAATATCAAGATAAATTTCTATAACGGAAAATTCCATCCCTTCCCCTTTAAAGGTGATCACGAAAATGAAACGTGGCCCTTTGCGATAACAAAGTAGGAATCCATAGAAATTTAGAATATACCATTGTAGTTTCAGACCGCCGCCGACGTCGCGCGATGTCGTGGCGAATCGCGCACTCATTCAGCCGGTAACACTGAATCGTGTTGTTCGATCTTGCGTTGTGTTGTCGCCGAGTGCAAAGTAGCGAACAGTAGCGAACGTCGCAGAGAGGATACATAGAAAGAGAAAGAGAGAGAGGGAGAAAGGGATAAAGAAAGGAACAGAGAGAGAGAGAGAAGGTGCCGAAAGTCACCCCCGCGTTTACCCCCGATGGCTTCTGCGTCGTGTTGACTCGCCGTCGCGTGACGTCGCGCCGTCTTTTAATAGTCCGCCGCCTCTCCGCGACCGGTTCGCCCGTATGATACGACACGATACGTCTACATACGTATACGTACGTCGCAGCTCGTCGGGGAGACGCGCCCTCGTTCGACCTTGAACGGCTATAACCGGTGCGTAACGTTCGATGTACGGAGCATCATCGCTGTTAATCGCAACAACCAGCCGACCGCGAGTCACCGTCACCGCAGCACCACCGCAGCAGGTCCGTGCTCCTTTTACTCTGTTTACTTCCTCCTTCTTGGCGCCTACTCCTCGACACGAGACTGCCTCGGCGGCGAAATGGCGAAGAAGACGTACGATCTACTATTCAAGCTACTCCTCATCGGCGACTCCGGCGTCGGCAAGACCTGCATACTGTTCCGTTTCTCGGACGATGCCTTCTCCACCACGTTCATTTCCACAATAGGTGAGAGAAAGAGATGGAGAGTGAGGGAAGGAGATCGGGAAAGGCCGGTAGAGACCACGAATCGTGGAGATTCTTTCGTCGATGACGAATTTCGCTCGCATTCTTTCCCCGGCGATTAGGTTAGAATGTGGCGCTTCGATTGGAAATATATAATTACGGCCGTCACGTTCCGTAAAATTCAATCCAATCGAGCTGATCGCCGCTTTGTTTCGTGTGTGAGGGCCACACACACACGCACACGTACATATTCGCATGGTGATCAGGGTGTAATTACCAGCCTGTTTTTCTTTGAGAAAAAAGTAATTACACTTTGCTTCGCGAGATTTTAGCGGAGTCATACATCCATTTGTACGAGCATAAATACATATTGCACAAGTTACAAAAGAGATGCATATGATTTTATACAAATTATTCTCTTTTTTATATACAAATATTTATTTAATAAAAATAAAAAATCAAAACTAAGATACCTTCCATAATTAATATATAGTTAAAGTATATTTTCTATAATTAATTTTTATTTTCGTAATGGTAATTAGGGTGCACAAAATATGTACCCTGTAGAGTTTCTCGAAATTGTAATTTGTGTTTGGAACATAATAAGTGTTTTCTTTTCTTGCAGGTATCGATTTTAAAATCAAGACGGTAGAATTAAGAGGAAAGAAAATCAAATTACAGATATGGTGAGTTATAATGAACATTAAAAATTTTCTATATATTTATGTGTTTTTTGTTTGTCTGCAGGGACACAGCTGGACAGGAAAGATTTCACACTATTACAACATCATATTATAGAGGAGCTATGGGAATTATGCTTGTTTATGATATTACTAACGAAAAGACATTTGAAAATATCGTGAAATGGTTGAGGAATATTGATGAAGTGAGTATAATGTACTTCATTTTACAATTTACAAATTTATATTTCAATTTCTTATATTAAACACATAATGACTGTCGTAAATATTTCCTGTAGCATGCAAATGAAGATGTGGAGAAAATGATCTTAGGAAATAAAAGTGATATGGAAGAAAAACGCGTTGTCAGTACAGAGAAAGGAGAAGCGGTAAATATTCTGTAGATAAATTTTCTTGATATATTATGAGCAATGTGATAAAATTTTTTATCAAAAACAGTGGTTTTATAGACAATATACAAATCGAACATATAATATATGCTAGGAAATGCTTTGCGGTGGCCCCCACATGTGAGAGAGAAGAAATACTCAGGTCTCTCTTTTATTTCTAACAAAAGTTGTTTTCTGCCTGTTAAAGCGAACAGAACAAAAGTTGTTTTCCGTCTTTTAAAGAAGAGAGACCCCGAGTTTTATCATATCTCTCGCATGCCATTTTAGATCTATCTGTACTACGTCTATGATAATTCTTTAACCAAAATTTTTATCTTGTTTACAGATAGCGCGGGAACATGGCATTAGATTTATGGAGACGTCCGCGAAAGCGAACATCAATATCGATCGAGCATTTAGCGAACTAGCAGAAGCAATATTGGACAAAACTCACGGCAGAGAACCACAAGACGCGCCCGACAGAGTAACGGTTGATCGAAGGGTAGAAAGAAATTCGAATCGGTGCTGCTAATTTTATATATTATTTATTTTAACGGCGCATAACGAACTATATATCAGCTCGTGCAACCTGGGATAGAGAAAGATCCCTCGATATAAATTTAGAGCGTAATTTAAAGCATAATAACATAAACACTTCACGACACTGCCTGATCTGATATAATCCAATCTCACTTTTGATCTGATGGAAAAAACGTTTTTCTATGCTGCAATCGAAAATTGCTAATAAAGATGATTTGACCGATCCAATATTTTTTAAAAATTATGTTTTTTAATTAAATCTATATAAATGTTAATAAGTTTATAAAAATACGCGCGCGGTTTTATGCATATACAATATCTACGATTGTACGTGTGGTATATAAACAAAGTTTCATTAGTTTATACGGATATAGTAAAAAAAAAAGTTAAAAACCATAGATTTCACTGGCGAAAATCTTCATGTTTCACATAAAACATTGTATCGTTACACGAAAAAGAACAATTAGGACATATTGTTTATACATATTGTTTATTACGAGGCTGCAATTTGTTACCATGTGAGTGGTGTGAGTATGAGTGTCGTCGGCTTCTAATCTTGATCATTTTTTTGAACATTGAACGCTTTCCTGCGTGAATAATCGCATCACACAATGCTTACTTGTACATTTAAGTTAGGGAGAACTTAAACCAAAAGCTTCTACCGTTTTGTGTACGGCCGATTTATTATAAATATAAATATTCGCAATTTCGAATTTGTCGTTTTTATTTCTTAGGCAAACACGCGCGCGCACACACACATACACACATATATACATATATCCTGCATGGAATGAGTTTGCATATTTATAGATGCAAAATTGTCGTTAGACAGACATTAATAACAATTATACATAGACATTTTAATGCAAGTATTAAAGATAATAGTATATGTGCTATTATTTATATATATATATATATATATATATATCAGGGTTGGTAAAAAAAACGTTTTAAACGTGTTTTAAACAGTTTAAAACATGCTTAATTGATGTTTTAAATATGTTTTAAATATGTTTTTTTTATAGTACTGTTCAAAGCATATTTGAAGCATTAAAAACATATTCAAGAAGAAACATAATATGTTTTATTCTTAAAAAAAAAAACATTAGTCTTTACCAACCCTGATATATATATATATATATAATTGCAATTGGATATCTAATTTGTTTAGAGATGCTGTTAAATTACCTCATCTAATTATTTCTCTATTAGATGACGTTATACAGAATGGTTATTTTACATTACACGGAAATTGTCTTATCGCGAATAGTATTAACGTGTTTGTTGAAAAAAAGAATTGCATCATACTACTGTGTATACATATATACATTGCAATATACTATGCATTGCTATTTGGAATCGAAAGATCATAAATATCAGAGAAGTAAATTGTATGTTTTTTTATTCAAATTTGAACAAAAAGTAAACACAATCTTAACTTTTTATATATGTATATGTATGTATATATAGGCAACAAGGTATAAGCATCTCCACATTTCTTTCAAAGTTGCCTGGAATTATAGTCAAGTCCAGATAATATACTATAACTAATTATCGTTCGATTTTTATCACACTATGACATATATTTATAACAATTATATATCAATAATTAGTTTTACGCACTTATAATTAGACATATATACTCATTGACATTGAAAAAATTTAAGTCTTGAAAGAAGTAAAAAAAATAAATGTAAACTCATATAATCACTCATATAATCACTGCTTTTTATAATATTCAAAATGAGACAAAAAATAAACATTGAGTTTTATGAGAATAATAATAACGATGTACTATTCTATACATTAGCAATTACAAGAATTTATATTTGGTTTTCTCCCCAAACTCGTAGGAAATACTTGATGCATTATGAAACTAGATAAAAGATTTCAAGTATAAGCGTGCTATTTGTGTAGATATATTAATCTTTGAAAATTTGTAAAAGCTATCTTCGTAGAAATTAAAGTCTTGCCAATGTTATGCTTCTTCATACTTCATTGTTTCTTCACCTACAGTGCGCTCTCAAAACAATGACTGTAGAGAGCCAAAGCAGGACGGCGGTAAGTAAAAAAAAACTGACCTTATGTGTGTATACCTTAGTAAGTGTAACACAAGTCAAAATATCATAATTGACATCAATTAGTCTCGCGAAGCGCCAATAATAGTTAAAATATACAGGAAGATATTGACGACATCCAGATACAGACTCAACGCGGCAAAGATATACTCCTCCGGTGAAATAGAATATTTATGTTTTCCGCCGATCATCATTTGTGTATCGTAAATCAGATATAGAGAGAATATAAACGCGCCGAGCGAGGCATAAACCAAAGTTATAACTTTTCCGTGCCAGATCATTGCAATTATACCAAAAATAAGTAAAATGAGCACAGCAACAAACAAGACACTGTGTAATCCGGTAAAATCGATTTTTGTCTGAAATGCGAATATCGTCAATCCTAGACACACTGCCGCTGTAATTCCAACGGCCAGCATAACCTGCAAAAGAACATCTCTATGTAGATATGTCACATTTGTTACATGTTATAACTTAATAATAACATAGTTCTTTGTATATATATAATATTTTAAATTATAAAATCTTTTCGTGTAACTTACTTCTTGAGACTCGTACGTTGATGCAGCCACGGACAACAGGAAAGCCTCCGCAAATGTAAATAGGAACAAGAATATGAAGTTCATCGGAGCTTTACGTCTCACATTAGTACAGCAAGCCATACATATGAGCAGTACAATAGTTAAGGCAAAAGCAATCCAGAACAATTCTGAGTGACTCTTGACCCATAACTGTGTCGGTCTATGAAAAAGCAATAAAGAAATCATCCCAAGTGTGATAAGCAACTGACACATCAAGATGCTATACACTTTCCTGTAAAAAAAATACAATTATATATATATACTTATCATATACTTTGAGAATATTAAATGTTAAAGATCTGACATTTACCTAATGAAGCCATTCCTGATCGTTTTGTCACTAAACTCAAACCCTTTGACTTCATCCTGCATAGGATCTTCTCCATACCCAGACCCGTACGACATTCCTGGATGACCTGGTGGAGGTACTCCTCCAAATTCTGGACCAACTGGCGGTGGCGCTTCACCGTATGGTGGAACACCCGGTGGAGGTATAAATCCTGGACCTATAAAAAATAGTAATGCTCATGAACAAAATAAATATATAACTATGACAATTTAAGGTAGTTTGAATAATATTCTTGAGTCGTATTTACCTGGTGGATTTCCACCGGAGTAAGGTGGTGGATATCCTGGATTTGGAGGATATGGATAGCCTTCCTGTGGTGGCGGATATCCTGGATTTTGAGGATACGGGTACGGACCTGCACAGTCAAAATTCAGAAATATAAATATCAACGTTACAGTACAATGTGCATGTAACCGCGATAAGCAGTAACAACTTGAGGAACTGTGTGCAGTAACAGCAGCCACTACTTTTATATATATTGTGCATATTTTGTTTTTGTAAAATTATGTTTTCATGATTGTATGTGCTGTTGACTTCTTGAAGACACTAACTATGCTTGACACAATCTGCTGCAATGTATTACATGAATATATGTATTAATTATAGAGTTACATTGATGATGATAAACAGTACTTTAACATGTTACTGCAATATTTATTAACAATTTTCTTTATTCTCAAGTATCGACTAAAAATAATCATTATATTAACGGTGTGCTTTCAAAAATGTGTGGGATGATATACCCTTTCCAAGCAAGTGATTATGCTAACCGCTGACTGAACGATCTTTGATATGTACCCCGAATTAACACAGTTAAAATAATGAAATATGGTAATAAAAAATATATTAGAAAACAGAAGAAAAAAGATCAGAACCTTGTTGCCCTGGATAGAATCCCGCACCAGGTGCTTGCCAAGTTGTCATCTTTTGGTTTAGCTGAAAAAGAACCTATTATTATAACTAGGCCTCCTTTGAGGAAAAGAACAATATCAATAGAACTCCGAACAAATGTGTATCGGCAACCTTAAAAATGTACATAAAATGTATATAGAATTATTTAAATAAATTTATCTTATACTTGTTACGTCAACATTATATACTTTGTATTAAACTATCATTTATTAAAACAGATATAAGTAAATCACTATTATAAAAACAACAAAAATAATAAATATATTACAACCTCTTTAAAAGTTGAATCTTATACATTCATTTCTGACTTTTATTATAATTCGCACACATACTTAAAATCTTGTATCGTACTAATTTATTAATTATATTCTTTGTTATTTTATTATATAAAATGCTCTTAGAATAAAAAAAATAAAAGCAAAATGTTAGATAGATAGCAGAATTAAAAAGAAGTTAATGTTCCAAACTTTCGCTTAAAGAGCCATGAACAAACACCTAAAAAAGTGTATTCTGTAATACTAAATATTCTACTAAATGTAAAACCTGTGACTCATACATAATGAATTTCATTTAATATAGTGATAAATCTAAATTACCTTGAAGATTTATTTATGTTATAATATCTTCAAATAATTAATGTTATCTCTCTTACCGAGAAGAGAGATAAAGAATGATATACGATGTGAATTCTACTAACTGCTCATAATTATCAAAAATGTTAGCAATTAATAACAATTGTTAATTAAACAAGAAATATTAGCTAATATATTTTAAGCATATTACGTCTTGCACCGATTTGCAGTAATATATTAGTAAGTGAATGCGAAGACACATTAAATAAATTATCCCAATTATATGCATAGTTAGTTAATGTATATGAATATTAACATGTTTATATATCAACTGTCATATCATATTTGTTTATAAAAGGGAAAGGATTTATACACACTGCACAGATTTGATAAGCAGTACTTATTTATACCTTGTACTTCGTAGTAAGCAGAGGCTTCTACGAATTCTGATTCTTACCTAGATACTCCTCGGATATCATGTCATCCTTATTTAACAGTTCAGTAAACAATAAGCATGATATGATATCCGAGGAGCACCCAGGTGGAATCCGAACATGCTTTAGCAGGCCTGTTCTTTTTAACTGAACTTCTTGCATAGTTCATCTTTTCTCTTTTTTCTCCAATGTGAAAAGAAAAAAGAGAAGACATAGAGAAGTATTTTGGCTTTAAGCGAGACTTACATATGTATTTGTCTTTATTTAGAAAGATAGTGACAGATACGTGTTCAAGTCTCATTTAAAGTTAAAATAACGTTGATGTATCGGATCTTATTTTATATAAAGCAGCCTTTAATATGTACTGATCCAGTGTAGTGTGTGTGAGTGACAGAATTCATCATTATATACATTGGTAGAATCGGACCCAACAGCTTATTAATGTTTACGACACGATGATGCAGGCAAAGTTGTCACACAGTTACTCACGAAAACGCAACATTAATCGCGAAGCGAAATAAAATGTGTAAATTACCAAATATACGTTAGCAGGGCGTAACTTTTCTTTCTTCGTCACTACAATTAGTAATAAAGCACCGTTACGCGATAACACGCGATATCTTGTCCCGTAATCATATCTTTAAACAACTTATAGTATTTAGTTTCCTGAAAAAATTTACGCCTACGTGCGCGCGCGCACAAACAGATATGTGATATATATATTCGTGGAAAGTTAGTCGCGAGGGTATGAATATATATATATATATATATATATATATATATAAAATGTATATATAAAATTCTTGTCACAGCGTTACATTCACATCGCCAATAAGGTAGACGTGACGATTATTGAATATTTCAAATAAAAATGACAATCGAGGAATCGGAAGATTGCGGAAACGTTTCGAATCGACGACGCGCGATGCTAAGCCGTCCATCCAGATCGATTTTTCACGACGGCAAGGTCGCGCGTATTATCAAGCCGTGGTAACTTATCGTGATTATAACGCCCGGTTATAGGTCGACGTTTCCTTCTCGACTGCACGCAACGTCACGAAACAAAAGAGACGGCCCGCGCGAACTCGCCGAGCACGAGGCCGGAAGGAATACAGAATCGCGTGAGGTGGATCAAGGTGGATAGGTAAATACGTCAAGTCGATGCGTCATCCGTCGTCCTTTCTGGAAATAGTCTTGCAATCGATAATCGCCGTCCCCCGAATATTGCGATGCGGATGTGTATTTACCTCGTATCACGCACAGGCCCCTTTACTCGTCGTGCCCTAGTTAGCAGCTGTGGGGTACACGTAATGCGTAGCACGAATCGCTATTTGTTCGACCGACAATAGAACGACGCAGCCGCAAGTAGGAACACACTTCACGCGCCGTGACGAACACCACATAAACCGACTCCGCTCGGTTTCGACTGAAGTACGCCGCTGACGGTCAAAATGTCAAATCCGTACGATGTGAAGTAAGCCGACGTTCGGGCCGTGGGGAGCGTCGGGCGCTTGCGCGAGTGCGTGCATCTTCGCTTACGTTACGTTGCATCTCGTTGCATTCCTGCACGAAATCTCCCTGTGTCGCTCCACATTGGTTTTTTCAAAGGAGCTAAAGCCGGTGGCACACGATGCTTGTTTTCTTGCTGGTTTGCTAGCTGGATTAGAATATATCTATATTGACTACGATGTCGACATTAGGTGCGTTCCGAGCAGTGCTCGGAAACATCAGACGATTTGATAGTTCGGACAGTTCGAATCTCAAGTTCGAATGTTAAATAGTTTCGGACTGAATGTATGTTCGAACTATTTTAACTCATTTCAGAGCTGAAAGTTTGAATTTGTTATATTTCGAACTCAGATATCACAAGTCGTCCTCAGGATCAACCTGAATATGTCCAGGATGGCTCAGAATATTTGTAGGACGATATCAATAAATATAGGAACTTTATTTAAATTTAATATGCACATTCAATTATTTTCAGTTATATATGTATATTAGTTATTACACATGTTGGAATAGATACCGTTTAAAAGGTATCTAGTTATAGGTATAAGTATTGTGTGGAAAAAGTATTTAGATATAAGTACAGATACATTTTTTTATAATTACCTAAGTATACATACCGATACAAGAAAAAAGTGTCCGAAAAATTAGGTACTTAAAAAAAAAAGGAAGAAAAGAAAAATAGAGAAGAAAATGGAGGAAATAAGAAAAGAAAAAGATATAAGCAGCGTAAAACATACTACATTTTATTTGTTTGTTTCAACACTTAAAAGAATGTCTCGATGATAAAAAGTCGAAAACAACAAGCGCTGCGTATAGACTAATTTTATTTTATATAAATCTACTACTTACATATGTAGGTACTAAAATGTTTGGATTTGGATAATGAAAATTGTAATCGTACGTACGTCATCACGATGGATTATCGATAGGAACAGTGTGGCAAACTGGTTACGTGACGCTGTCTCCTCAAGCCGGGAGCACATAGAAAAACGTAAGTCCGTAAGACGTAATCAGTAAGGAAATCGTAACATTCGCTACTGGCCTTACGGTCTCTACTGTGATTGGTCAATTCACTTACTGCTTGTGTGTTACGGTCTTACGTTCTTGTACGTGTCATGGGCTTCAGGAGGTCACTCATGTAATTTTTCCCCTAGGGTGGAAATGTATAAAAAGATAAAAATTTTTTATTTGTACACATACATACATAAAATTTTTCATTTTTCTCAATTCCGCCCTAAGAAAAAAATTATTCCGATTGATCACAAGCATCAAAGCTCTGTAGAGTTTATTATGGATGCAGAAAAAATCGTAATTCGTCATGTTACACATTGTTTTTCTCTAACTTGTGTATTCCTACATCCATAATAGACTGTATAGAGCTTTAGTGCTCGGAACCAATCAAAGAAGACCGGCGCACGTCGTCAGTTTGTCATTCTTTTTCTATGAGGTTTTTTAGTCGCCAGTCACTAAATACCAGAAACTAAAATTACAAGAAATTGCAAAAATTAATAAAATCGATTTTTAATTTTATAAAACAAAACGTGAAAATATTCGTGAAAAACTGCTCTTTTGTTTCCAAGGCATACTATATTTGTTTACTGTCCGAATCGTCCGAACTTCAGATATAACGAATTAACATTTCATACTGATCACTGTTTAAGCACGAACTGTTCGAACTATCCGAAATATTCGAATTAGATGCTCATTTTTTTCAACTTCGAACTATTCGAATAGATCAAATATTCAACATGTTCGAATCTTTCGTCTGAGCCCTAATTTCAAGTTACGCATAAATAAGCGCATGATATATTGTTTTATCCTTTTTTATTAATTGGTAAACAACAAAGACAAATGATGCATCATGCATTTCATGCGTAACTTGGAACGCACTTATTGTTAACACCATGGCCAATACGGTGATAAGATTCTAATCCAGCTAGCAATCCAGCAGAAAAGTGCAGGAAAACAAGCATCGTGTGCCGCCGGCTTTTTAGAGGAAGAATACACCGTGTGTAAGAAATAAACACCGACGAGATATTATTAAAAATCGATATTATTATTATAAATCCAAGATAACAAAATATTTACACGATGCCAGCATAAATGCATGCACGTGTGCAATGTATGTGTCATACTTATGATGTCCAGCTAACGCCGGCCGCATCTGACGAGTATACTGCATTGTGCTTGTAAAATGTCAATAAAGTATTCAAGACCTAAAATTTTGACTGTATGTCGTGACTATAATAGTCGTGTGACAGCATGCTCCTGACACTGGCTGCATTCAACAGAGAAAACTAATCAGTTAGCGCTAAGTGATTCTTTAATATAATTGATTCTTGCCTTTAGTTCTTCGTTGGATCTAAGTGTAGGAACCAATCATATTAAAGAATCACTAAGCGTTAAAAAACTAATTAGTTTTCTCTGCTGAACGCAGCCACTGTCCGCATCTAGAATCTGGACCATGTAAATATCATCTGCTCTAACGGCAGAAAATAGCACGCAATGAAAAGCACAGACAATAGAGAACAGGCAGTAAGAAAATATCAAAATCAGAAAATATAAAAAATAATTAAAGTGATAATTTTCGCATTGTTTATTTTAGAAGAAATTAAGTTCAGAGAAATGTACAAAAAATTGTACATACATAATTATGTATAATTTTATATTATAATTATATATAAGCAATTTTTTTCGGAATTGATGAGACTCGTCCATATACAGGGTGGACCATCTGAAGTGATCCAGTCAAATATCTCGAAAACTAGTAGGGATAGAGAAAAATGTTTCGTATGAAAAGTTTAGGGTTA
>NW_017296957.1:716879-735949 GCF_001594075.2 Trachymyrmex cornetzi
CGTGTAACCCTAAACTTTTCATACGAAACATTTTTCTCTATCCCTACTAGTTTTCGAGATATTTGACTGGATCACTTCAGATGGTCCACCCTGTATAACATTGATCTATAAATATGATTATACGGCCCTGTAATATGACCCAAGACTCTCGTTGCATGTTAAAATCGTCTCAATAATTGCAGCCAAAGTAAGAAAGGATAACTCAAAAGTCGAGGTTGCACAAATGTGATATTATTAAAAATGTTTAACTGTAAATAAATTTTATTTTACCTTACCAATTCACTATTTTATTAGAAAAAATAATATTACAACATAAAATAATATCAATTCTTTTCGCTCGTATAACTTACAACAAAATTAATAAATAATAAACCCAGGTCAATACATTAAATGAGCTATAGTTAGGTGTAATAAATAATATTTATTATTCACCAATTATAATTTTCCGACGATAATAGTTTCAACAGTATGTTTCGACTATATTTAGTCCTCATCAGCCGCAGAAATACATAATTACCCCATATATCTAATTACATTAACATATTATGAGGATCATCTCACATTCGAGTTATAATAGATAATATAACTATTTATTATAACATTAAAATAAAATTGGTTATATTATCTATTGTAACTCGAATGTGAGATGATCCTCATAATATGTTAATGTAATTAGATATATGGGGTGTAATTATGTATTTCTGCGGCTGATGAGGACTAAATAAGTATAGTTGAAACGTACCGTTGAAACTTACCGTCGGAAAATTATAATTTGTGAGTAATAAATATTATTTGTTACACCTAACTATAGCTCGTTTAATGTATTGATCTGAGTTTACTATTTAGAAAAAATAATATTTATACTATAAAATAAATAGATGTATGTGCGAGGTCTATTATTCTTTTTAGTTGAACTTTTTACACGGTTATTGTCTTTACTGGAAAGCTTTCCTTTTTTTCACGTTGAAGAGAAAACGAGAAAAAATGAAAGCTGTGTGTAATTAACGAGTTCAGTAAATATAGAAAATAATCGATAGATATAATATATATATTGTTATATAATAATAATAATAATAAATTATATAACTATACATTAAATATAATAAATACCGATACACGTATATAAATATATAACATTTATAAAGAATTTGTTAAATGGAATTGATCAGTAATAATACAACTAATATATAAAAAACAATATTATGTGAACGAATTGGCTAATAGCTAAATTTTGTATAAATATTTATAATTAATAGATATTTGTATAGATTATAGAGATATTTGGAACTATAGATATTATTCATATAGATATTTTATATTTGTGACTATATAATTCAGAATATGAAAATTGTTATTCCAGTTAATCATTATAATAAATCTTTAGGAATATCTGACATCTTTTTATTTTTCTTTATTTAGCAAAAGTAATCATTAGTTTAATTATATACACACAAAAATAATATTATATATATATAAATCGTCAAAGTTATCAGGAGAATATATTCCGACAAGAGATAACGCGAAAGTTGAAATACATCATGAAGTTCAGCGTGAGTGTTACCACTATTTGCAGGAGTACAACAAAATGTCACTAGTTTCGGTCAAATGGCTTTGACCAATGAGGGTATTATCATTTTTTCATGGAGTTTTATGGAATTTGTATCGTCCACGTGTGATGGTTAAGGTTATGTTTTCTATGAACACATCAAAAGTAATCATTTATGTGTGAAATTAGATTTAATTATACAGGGAAAAATTATGGCTTCGTATCGTATACATAACATAAGATTTTACAATTTGGAGCCGAAATCTGTGACCTGCCTGTGTCATGAATCGAAAACGAAAAAGTTAGCCCTTGCAAGGTAATAGCAAATTTAGTAATTTGTACTACATTAAATTGCATACTAAAATCTGCTACACATGAAATTGGCAAAGTTAAATGTAAAAGCAGATAAATATTTTGAACAATTAAATACTCAGTAATGATATTGTCACGTTAGTTAACAGAGAATATACTATTTACATATTTTTTATTTTATTGCCAAAGTTGATTATGTTATTTCATTGTATGTATTTAGATACTTTGTATAAAATAGCTATTTTAATGTACATTAATCTTTATAAGCAACTGAATTTACCATTAGATAATACACATTTATGACTATATGTATTTAATATCAGTAAACTCATAAGCTTTATATAAATAAACTATTATTATGGCTATCTTCTAATACTTCTTTCCTTTTTGAAGGAGCAACAACTCTATAGAAATCTGGAATGTGGAAAATGCACCATTTATCGAATGCGCTATAGCTGGTCATGCCGAGAACTCAGTGGAAAGTATACTCTGGATTGATTCCAGACTGTTTTCCACAGGTCTTCAGGGTGTGGTAATCGAGTATGACTTAAAAACACTGAGTGTTAAACATGAAATCATAGTGATAGGAGGAGCAGCCTGGTGCATGGATATAAATCAAGAAAAGACTCGCTTGGCCGTTGGCACAGAGGATGGATATATCAATACTTTCACTGTACATAAAGATAAACTGATTTATGAGAGAATATTTGATAAGCAGAATGGGAGAATTTTATGTATTAAATGGGATAACACGGGTGAGATGATTTACACAGGTTCCACGGACACCATCAGAGTATGGAGTGCCATATCTGGACATGCAATACATAAAATGACAACTTCTAAAAATAATATAAAGGAAGAGACTATAGTTTGGTGCCTTGCAGTCACCGATGATAATATAATAATATCCGGTGACTCTCTTGGCTTTTTAAGCTTCTGGGATCCTCAGATGGGAGTCCTAATAGAGTCTCATGAAAGTCATACAGCTGATATATTAGCTATCACCTTGTCTCATGATATGAATGTGGTATATTGCGCGGGTGTAGACCCAGTTGTACGGAGCTTTTGCAAAATTATCATGAAATCAAGTGGAAAACCTCAATGGGTGAAAGGAATTGAGAGGAGATTACATGTTCACGATGTCAGAGCACTTGCAGAAGCTAATGGAAAACTTTATTCGGCTGGGGTAGATGGGTACCTTGCTGTGTCAAGTTATCCACCAAAAAATCTTGTAAAATATCCTCCACTACTGCAATCACCCTGTGCCATAATTTGCCGAAAATCTAGATGTATCTTATTACGTTACAGAAATTATCTAGAATTATGGAGACTTGGTTCAGCCACTAAAGATCCTCCAGAATTAGTACGCTCTTCCATGCTGCATCAATTGGATGAAGAACCCATAAAGCTACTGCAATTGCAAACAAAGGGTGACGAAAGCATCATTTCTTGCGCCATTAACAAGGACTCAAAAACTATCGTGTACTCGACAGACACTCATGTCAGAGTTTTCAATTTTGATGTGGTGGAAGGAGATGCTATGTTATCTAGAAATGATACCGATTTGTCTATGAAACGAATACAAAAGATGCTTTTTAGTCCAAATGGCAAGTTATTTGTCGCTATTAACAACGACGGCAATGAGAATACCGTGACGCTATTCAAAGTGGATAAGAAGAGCCTAAGTTTGATTGGATCGTTCCAGACAACGAAGGAATCTATTGCAAATATCAGTCTCGTGTGTTTTTCTCCAGACAACAAGTATCTTGTATGCGCAGATCGGCAATACGGAATTGCAGTGTATTTTATTGGTGATGGTATAACGGCAGAGTCGCTCAAGGCATGGCGATTACCCAAGTATAGTTGTCCAGCGACGGCAATAGCCGTGCAAAAAAATACGTTAAATCTGGTCATAGTATATTCTGACCATAAGGTAAATATAGCCCGATATATATACATATATATATGTATATATATATATTTATGGTGCAATGATTTAAAATGTGTAATACGCGAATCATGCATTACGTCGACGTTAAAGTAATAACTGACTCGAATATGCACTTATGAAGTACTATGCAACGTTTAATGACCTGCGGCAGTAAAAATTCGCAATTTACTGTTAACTACTATGGTTTTATTTTTACGCAATGACGTTACATATAATTGCTCTATAATCCCGTTATTGAATTATACGTTCATACAGACTTTATGAAGTCCTACAGTTTATTACCTTTTGATATATAAGCAATATTAAATTTTAAGACGTACAATGAGGTATGTTAAAAAATCGTACGATCTAAATTAAAAGCCTTTGAAATAGCAATTCTAAAATTAATATCTTGAAACAGGCACAATCGAAGTTTTCAATATTTTAAGATACCTATTAAGATATTCTTGTTATTAATAATTATGCAAACAATAATTCTTTTTCAGATCGTCGAGTACAATGTTCCTACGAAGAGTTATACAGAGTTTTCTCAACATTTGCAAAGCCGGTTATCGAAACAGTGGTTGGCGCGTCCATTCCCAATAACAAACATTATATTCGATCCACGCAATGAGAATATTATAATCATGCAGGATGATTCAAACGTGTATATTATTAATAAAAACAGTGAATTATCAGAAAAAGAGGCAAAAATTTTTAAGCGTGAAAATGGAGAAAGTGCAGAAGATAGCAATTCGATTTCCAGCTCACAATCTCAACATACATTTCAAGTTGCCAAGAAATATAAGGTAATATTTCTCATTTAAAAGATACCTATTTTAAACAATTAATAACGCGAAAAAGAAAAAGAAGGAATTATAATTTTAATATTTGCAGCACCTTGTTTACTTAAATTGGCTGAACAATGAAGAGTTGGTAGCGGTTGAGGTAAATCCTACTTCCTTGTTGGAGAAATTACCACCCACGTTAAAACAGAAATTTTTTGGTATATAAATATTGTATATTGCGACTATTAATAATAACAGTCGAATAAATTTAATGTCCTATTTTTATATTTTGTATGATTAGAGTTTGCTATTTCAAACGCGTTATTTTGATATTTTAATATCATTTTCAATATATCCGACAATTATGATTAATTATTCTTAGAATAATTTAAAATAAAAATTTTTCACTATATAAAGAAATAATTGACTAAGGACTCTCGATAATATGTAAGTAACAAATTAAAAATATATAAGACTTATATATAAGTAAACTGAGATTCCTTAGTCTTAACAAATTAAAGGTTATAAAAAGGCGATTAGGAATCGGCGCTGTAATAAGTGCGCAAGAATCGATGTAACAATATTTTCTTCAAATTATACCGTTCCTTTATTCCTCGAACGTTTCGGCTAACTTCTAGCCATCTTCAGCGAACAATAATATATAACCAAACATAAGTTCCTCCTGTGATTATCCTCATACACCGAAATTCCATGCCAGTTTGAAGGCTGGATAATTACCGACGTATGTATTTGACCTTAAAATTAATGATTCAAAATTAGAATCAAGACAATATTATAACTTACAGGAATTTGATGTGGAGAATCACCTCAAGAGCACGTCAAAAATAAATTCAGTCATTATAAAGTAAAAATTTGCAAACGATAGTTATTTGTATATAATTATAATTTTAGGACGAGAACGATAAAACTTAACAATGTCTCTAGTACAGTGTCTCTCATCGTATTGAGTATGACATATGTTTATAATTTCGCTCAGGACTTTTAGTGATCAGTCAGATAACAAAAGTATGACGAACAAAGTAACTCCGTGTCTTTGTTTAAATTAATTTCATTCTTTTGTCGCTTAATATTTATTATTTCAGATATTAACCTTTTATTTGTAGTTACGTTCACTGTCTGATATTTGAACATTCTCCCAATCGAATTCGTAATTGTTATTCCTAATCGCCCTTTTATAACCTTTAATTTTTTTTAAATATATAAGTGGTCATGAGAGAGTTCGCGGTAAATGACATTCTAATTAAACGTAGAATTCGTTAATTAATAATTAAATTTTTACATAATTAAATGATTGATATGTACAAACGTTAATTATTTAATTATGTATTGATTTCATTGTTAATTAAAAAATTATATTTTTAATTTGCACATTAATTACTCGGCGTCGAACTTTTATCGCCACTATATAGTTGGTTCTTATATTTAAGACCGTCTTAAATACAGGCTAAAGATGTTATAAACCAAGAGTAGTATTAGCATCTTAAGCCATTACTTAAAACGATCTTGAAATAAGAACCAACTATGAAGAAATAAGACATAAAACATATAAGATATAAAATATAAGAGTTTATATTTTTCTTCTGTCATTTCCCAACAAACGAAAATGGATCGAAATGAATTAGAAATTTTCAATCCATCCTAATCCGTATTTTAAATCCATAAAAATGGATTGGATTCCATATAAAAAAATTTAATACATGTAAAAGTTTAAATAAATTAAAATAATAATTACATGAAATTCTATAGTTATTATTTTAAAACTTTTATACAAAAAATTAGTAGCTGTATAATAAAGGAAACGTATTAATATAAAATATATATAAAAGCGATTAATTTATTAATTAAAAATAAGCAATTTACATATGTAACATTTATTGCACATATTTACGTAGTAGTTCTTTTTATGTCTTTTTTAAATATTAAATGAAGTAGAATTTATAATATATTTTTACAATACAATTTTTTTTACTTAGTTGAATTAAAACGAAAAATTTTTTATTTATAATTCTGAATAAAATAGCATTTATGATGCATTTTTAAATGAAACAATGGATTTTCTACTCAATTTTGAATCGAATAGTATTCATGGCCCATTTTAAAAGAAAAACTTTTTTTTATTCAATTAGATTAAAAAACTGCATTTCCTATTCAGAATTTTGAATTTAGCAGTATTCGCAATGCACGGAAATGACTAATATTATTTTTATATTCAATTGGATTGAAAAACCGCATTTCCTATTCAGAATTTTAAATTAAGCAGCTTATTCACAATGCACGGAAATAGCCGATATTATTTTTAGATTCAATTGAATTGAAAAACTGCATTTCCTATTCAAAATTTTTAATTAAGCAGTATTCATGATGCACACAAAATACTATAATAATATTTTTAGATTGAAAAGCTTAGAAATTATACTCCATGCCATTCCTATAAATGAATAAAGAATGCATTCAAGATTGAGAAAGAGTAGACATCTGTTTTATGCAATTCCTATAAATGAATAAAAATGCATTCAGGATTGAAAAGGATTCATTTTAACATTCATGAATCCATATTTCTGAAAATCTGAATCCATTTTAATCCATTTCAATCCATTCTCGTTTGCTGGGTTAATATTCGTCATTAAAATTCGCGCGAATTTAGTTTCTACACGAAACAATCGCTCATTGATTCGCAGTTTCGATCTTTTTGAATACTTCTAGAATCGCGCCATTGTTCTTCGATTATTCTCGAACTTTAGTCAATCACGAAACGTGCCACAGCGACTGTAGAATCGCATTCGAATCCCGCTCCACATTTTCCGCGATTTTTATTGCTTAAAAACGAATCTCGTGCGCGAATAATTAACGCGAATATACTTCTTGAAAAATTAGATTTTTGTAGCAACGCGTCAAGCATTGTTCAAGTTACAATTTTTATAATTTCAACGGTGACGATCTACTTCCATCGACATGGGATTTCTCGGACATTCTCTTCGCACATTTCATCAGAATAACAACGGGTACATCATTATTACCAAATAAGTAAATTTTTATTCTACAATTAAGCTACACTAATCATATTTCTCATAATCATTTGTGTTTACTTCACTTATTTCTAACAAAATTTTTGAAATATTTCAAATTTTACTTCTACGTGAAATAACTACGGCCATTTTGTCGCTGCTTCCATCATTCGTTACTTTGAGTATCGTGAGATGGCTCTTTGATAGTTCTCGAATCGCGATCAGTCATGAAACGCGCTGCGGCGATCGCTGAACAATTATAGATATATCGTGTATTCGAATCTGCTCCGTATTTCACCGTAATATTTATTATTATGAAAGTGAATCTTGCACGCAAATAATTATCGCGAATGCTTCCCGTAAAGTCAGGTATATCGTAACATTTCGAGTGTTGTGTCGAAGTTGATTTTAACCGTTACATTTGTAGTTGAGCTAGTACATTCATGGTTTTAGAACTTAAAGTGAAATAGATGTACAATGATAGATATAATGATTTTTGGCGAACACGAGAAAGAAAATGCAGAAATAAGAAACAAATCCATGATTTTAACGATCTGTTCTGCGTGGAAAAAATTTATATTCGCTTCTCGCATTTCAAAATATATCGAAATAATAACGATCGCATGACTTTTCAAATATGTACATATTTTCATTTTACATTAACTGTGCTAATCTTTTCTATAATAATTTAATCTGTCGGCTATTTCCAGTGTATGCTAAAAATATTTTGAATCGTATTTCTCCGCGAAGTAACTACGGCCATTTTGTCGCTGCTTCGACCATTCGTTACTTCGAGAATCGTGAGATGGCTCTTCGATAGTTCTCGAACAGCGGTTCAGCCACGAAACGCGCCGCGGCGATCCCTGAATCGCATTCGAATTAGTTCTATATTTCCCGCGACGTTTGTTGTCTGAAAGTACATCTTGCGTGAAAATAATTATCGCGAGTGCTTCCCACAAAATCGAATCTCCGTGATGCATCGAGTGTGTGAAGTTGCTATTACGTGATTTCGACGTTCCGCTCTTAATATATGGAATTTATCGGGCATGTTCTCTTCGCGTATTTCACCGACGTGCATTGGATGCTTAATTATTGCCAGGTGCGTGCACATTTTCGTTCTGTAGTTGACTGAGCCAATTATATTTCTTATAATGACTCGCTATTTTGGCCATTTTTTAAAATGTTTGCTAAAATATATTTAAATTTCACTTCTCTGCGATAGTGAAATTTAATTGCGGCCATTTTGTCGATGCTTCGATCTTTCGATACTTCGAGAATCGCAACATCGTTCGAATGCCGGTCTGTCGTGGAATGCGACACGACGATACATCGCTGAGTTGCGTCCAGATCATATTTCGCAATCGCTAGTGTCTAAAAATAAATTTCGCATGCGAAAAATTATTGCAAATGGTTTTCGTAAAGTATCGGTTTAAAGTTTGTCCTAACTCATTAAATATCGCGTGTAATTATTATATTATATTACGAGAATGTATATGCTGCAGTTGATTAAAATCTTCATACATTATAATAATATATAATTAATGTTTTTTTCAAAATGCTAGTCGTACACAATAAAAAACGTTTTGTATTTGTATTGGAAACGGTCACTCAAATTATTGTTAAAATTTTGTGTTGAATTTTTAACATACATCTAACTGTTAATTTAACATAATGTAATCATATTATTTGAATATTTTTATGTTACATTGATCAATATTTTGACTTAACATTTCTTATAATTAGTGTTAAAAATAATTTATGAATAAGAGTGAATGAAAGCAAATAACATACCAATAATTTAAAATGTATTTTAAAACGTAAATTTGAAGATAAGTTATTAATAAAGTACGTGTTAATTTAACACATCATAAATTTTAATTTTATTGGAAAAATATACTTCCACAGTTTGCTTACAAATTGTATTAATATTACATTTTTTGTGTTAATTTTTTTACATATTATTTGTGTTATCTTTTAATATGTTCATCTTATGTTAAATTAACAAAAAATTTTGAACGGACCGTTTGAAACATGTGAAATGTGCTAAAACGTAAATTTTTTAACTTTAAATATATATATATATTTTTATATAAGATAAACTATAAATATAATTATTATTGCTAATATTATATAGTAGTAGTAACTGTATAGAGTTCCTATTTCCTTAATCATAATTATTTTACTATGCAGTTATAAATATCAAACATTTTTCTCTTAATACAAATGTATTGTCTACATGCATCTATAAATTAATTACATTTGATTATTTTATAATTTATTACTTTGATCATTTCTAGCAATTGCTAAAATTTTCGAATTTTATCTGTTATTCTATTAAATAATACAATTAATCAATTAAGATATTTATTAATTTTTGTGATAAATTAACTTTGATGATAAGAAGAGTTTGTTGTTAACGGTTTCAGTCTTTTCAAACTCACAATAAGTTTTCTGTGTATATTTCCAGAATTTACTGTCACGCCTGACGTCGACAGTTTTCATATATCACTCATATCGAAATCTGAATGGTTTGTTTAGACTTAGTTCACACACACACACACACACACATTGTATTAATTTTAATATTTATAACTTCATTGTTTCATAGGATGTACAAACATCTGTAAAATATTATATTACATATTTCGGTGAAATGTTTTTATAAATCAAAAAAGGTCAAGAATATCAGTATTTTTCAATTATTCTTGGAAATTTGATCATTAAAATTTCACACAAGACTTACAGTTTTTAGTATTTATAACGATAATTAAGTTGACGATATAATTAACATATTTTAAACTATTTTACGATCCAAGAAAAATTTCTCACAAAAATTATTTGTTAATCATATTAGATATAAAAGGAATAATCTATTATTTTTCTATCCTTTTGCTCACTCTTTAAAAAAAAAACGTTATATATAAATCAAATACAGACAGAATAACACTAAGAGAAATAATTTTGTTACAGGAACAAATCAAGGGAAAGCAAATGTATTTGTTGATATTTGTTAAAAAAACAATCGATTTGTTACGATTGCAAATTAATTCGTCAATGTAACAAATAATCAACAGTATCGCTATCAAATAAGAGGCTCATATACATATAAAAGTCGTAGATGGTTGCAGGATCTCAAATCGTAAGAAATTGACTAATTCTAATCAAGTATTCTCCCTATATTTGACTGTGCTTGGTCGGTTTCCTACGACTTAAGACTCCACGATTATCAGAATTCTATGTAAACGAGCTAAAGTCTATCCAAAAGATAGGTTAGATTCTATATAGTTTGTTTCTGTTACTAATAATTGATTAGTATAGCAGACTAGCAGCAATCACAACAACATAATTTGTTGTCACATATTTACCGATCACCGGTTAAAGGTACTGGTGACTTGCTAAATTAACAAAATCTTTTCTCTCAGTGAAGAAACAAGTTTGATTAGTTTTGTGTTTGTTAAATTATTAATATATTATAACGTATCTCTATATATATTTACAAAGAAACAAACTCTAGAGTCTTATATGGTTATATATATTTTATAGAATACTAAAAGAGTAATAATTAATATCATTATTTTTCAAAATGACTACCTTTAGCTTTAAGACGCTTTGGAAATGCATCAATGATAGCCGCGCATTTTTCCACGGATAAATTTTTCCAGATAGCCATATTTATAGAGTGGTTTTCAGTTTATCAACCGATGAAAATCTTTCGTTGCAGAGTCTTTTTAGTATTTAATAAGATGTAACTAACACTCTCCAAAGTTGTTTTTTTAGATATCCAAGTAGTAAGCTGATATTATTTATCATTTTGATGTCAAAATGACAACAAATAGCGTTAGCTTGATACTTGAATAATGATTTGATAAATACACAAAACTTTATGACAAAATTTTGTTATTATCCTCTATGTATTGATACGCTATTTCTGGATGCTCAAGGCTTCTTTCAACCTAGAAATATAAATTTTTGTTGCATCGTACGTAATTCCGGGGTATCCGCGGGAGGATCGATCGTCCACTTTGGCGAGATGTAGAGACGACCCATGAATTCCAAGCTGTATTCCGTGCGGGATGAACGATGGCCGATCTGGGCGGATGTCGTCCTAGGGAAGGCTGGTGAAGCTTTCAAAGGAATCGGCGAATGTTCGGCTACGTCTTCCGGCGGGTCACGCTCGAAAGTGTTCGCCGGAAGTCCCGCTTTTCTGCATTCCTCCGCCAGCATCTACGGTCAGTGACACGGCGGACACATTGAAATTCGTCTGCGGTTCGCATGTTCTTTTTCTTTTTTTTTTTCTGCCGTACGCGACTCGCCAACCGACAGAGTTTTTAAGGTACCTGGCTGAAAAATTGCCCGGTCAGATGCTCGTACTTCTGCGGCCATGACCATCGCGACAAGCTTTCGAGGAAGTTAGTTTCCTTGCTGAAAAAATATTAACGAAATAATCTGCACTTCATGCATAAGAATGAGTCTATATATAACTATCGTTATGAGTATTACTGAACTATTATAGGTTTGTTTTGTATTGCTGAATTAGACCGTATTGGAACTTTCCTTTTCATTTTCGCTAAATTTAAATCATACAGTCTTAGTAAAAAATATTAGCCTAATATTACCTTATTAATCATTATTTAAAAAGCTTTTACCTCAATTGATTTATGACATTTGCTGTAAATTATCCTTTTTTTCATTTAAATTTACGCATAACATCGGTAATTATGTGCAGGTGAAAGAATTATATTATAGATAAATGAAAAAATATAGGTGTTTAATATTTTTGGTTAAGGCTGTATATCTATTTCATTTTAATTACAAAAAGTATACACTACTTCAGCTACTATAAAAACAAACTTATATTGTTATACTTTCTATGACAAATGTATTACCGAATATTATCAGTGGCTACTTCGTTTTTTAAGACATCACCACGTTTCGTTATAGAGATTACCCTCTCGGTCACTTTCTTGATTTCTTTATCTTGCTTTTCTTCAGCCATTCGGACGGATGTTTTCGCACGACGAACGAAGTCTTCAATATTGAATCCGACTAAAGCATATGCACGGTTTGTTCGATACCTCAGATTGTTACTATAGTTATCGCGCGCGGTAATATTGAAATTTCCGACCTGCATTCTCTGAGATAACCACATATAGAACTTTTCCATCGCTTTAATTCAATAATTACGTCGTGAATGAAATCTTTGCAATGAAAATATGAAGTTACACATCTAAAGTGTCTTTTTATGGGCAATTTCGAATTTTCGAGTTATATCCAATATCGACGCGATTTTTTATAGACCTCGTAAATTTTCCAATTTTGCCATATCCAATATATATCGGACTATTCCGGAAGAATATCGAAATCGAAATGATGAAATAGATGGAAATTCCACTTCGATGGAAGATCTCGTAAATCCGTTATTCGGTATTTGTCACGATCACGATAATTCTGCGGTTACAAAGCCAGACGGGGATAAACACCAGAAACTCTTCTTCGATTGTCGAAGTGGTCGGGAAATAATCAAGCGAGCGACGATAGCGTCTATCTGAGCCTGAGTACGTCTGCATCGAGGTCGTCTCAAGTCGATGTTCGAGTGTATGAGAACGTACGACCGAAGGATATACTGTGTAGAGCGTACATCAAGATGGAGAGAAAGAGAGAGCAAAGGAGAAAGACGTGTTTATTAACAGAGGAGAGAGAGAGAGAGAGAGAGAGAGAGAGAGAGAGAGAGAGAGAGAGAGAGAGAGAGAGAGCAATGTACCCAGATTACGACTAATCTACGCCCGAGACCGCTATTCGTAGCGCCTGTAACTTACATCGCTTAAAACATCAGCCTGTTCAACCCCTGACTTCGACGCCATAGTCTGCGCCTTCATCGCCGTCGCCATTCTCCCTCTCAACCCCTTTCGGGCTTTCGATGTCGATCTATCCGTCTAGCCATCCATCTTCCTTCGTCGTCGTAGCCTGCATCTCCGTCCGATTTATACCCTTGGGAAAATCGCGTCATCCTCTATTCCATACCTCCGAAACTCGAAAGTTCATCGCATCCGCATATCCTAGCTATATCCTAGCGCAGTTATCTAAGTAGTTTGTTGTCAGAAACGCAAAGCGATGATTTTTTTATATGGAATTACGATCAATTCAGATCACATAGTTGTATGAAAAATTCACGGACGAAAAAGATTTGTTAAAATAATTATAAACTTCACTGATCCAGCAAATCCATAGCCATAATATACGAACAATAATTTTTCTATATACAGATATTAAATTAGCAAAGTTGTATCGCTGAATAAAATTAGCGGTTATAGATGATCAATAAATTTGTTGTAATAGGACAGTGAATTTGTTAATACAGCAAAGATAATTTTCTATAAAAATTGGTCTAACATATAAAACAAAATTTTTAACAAAATATGCTAGCTAAGCGCATACTTTTGCTACAGTAATGAAGAAAACTTGTCATATTAGCAGTTTTTATTGCATGCAGCAAAGAATTTGCTGAATTAGCATACTGATAATTGCTTACAGATGTAATTTCTTTGTCAAATCTTTTCAGTTGTAGATATTGAACTCGCACAGCAAGCTATAGTTTTGCATCACTTAATCTATAATTTCCGTATTGTAAAGAGAGAGATATCGATAAATAAAAAAAAAAAATTTTAATTTTAATTTTAATTTTTCAGATATCTTTAAATACCATTTGTCTTTTATAATTTTATATAGTTATACTTGTATAAAAGCCTGTACAAGTAAAATGATATATGTATGAGAGATCCCCGCACAGACATATCATGTTTATTTTTCTCAATTTATTGTCTGTTTGGTCAAATCCGCAAAAATCATAGTGCGAGATGTGTCAAAATACCGATAAACCTATGTTGATTTATAATATCTGTTCGGATAAAATCTTGAAAAAATAATACAATATGTAACCTAGAAATAATTTACGATTATTTCAACTGTTAAAATGAATTAGAGTACAAACGATACAGACGATTTTAAATTAAAGTTTACTGCGCCGCTTATTTAGCGGGAATCGATTGGAAATTTTGCTCTGCTTTTCCAGCCGCAGACGCATATTTCGTACTTCGGATGGGGTTTGTTTTTATCTAGTGCCAGGATTAACAGAGCTTCCTCTAACCGCTATAGAATAGTCATATAAAAGTCTGACTGTGGGAGGGATAACCGAATGGGAGAGCGCATGCATGCATTCTACCGACCTTGATGCAAATATATCTGCGCATCAGTATTAATAAATGCGATAACGTCTGCAGCTTACTACGCCATTGTTCTATGAAATTACAAACATTCAACTCTTGGCAACAATTTTTCGCTTCTAATAAACGATAACAAATGCGTAATTATGAATGTTCAACGTAAATAACTACGTAGACTTACGCTGTAACAATTTACGCGTTATGTCATCAAATGCAATTATCTCGTCTCTATCGCGTTTTTCATACGAAATTATAAGAAAAATGATCTCGCGATTTAGATGTAAGATTTATGATAACGCCGGTGAACTTTCGATCCCAGTCACTCGAGCTGGTATCGGATGGCAGAAAAATGAAGGAACGTCAAGGCGAGAACGGATGAAGAAGGGGGATCGAAGGGGGGCAATGTGGAAAAACTCGAGCAGAGGAGGTGCAAGCGCGATCTTAGTCGTCGTCAGGAGTGCGAAAGAGATGGAGAGAAGGAAAAAGCGATAAAGAGAAAGATGGAGAAAAGAAGGGAGGAGAGAGAGAGAGAGAGAGAGAGAGAGAGAGAGAGGAGTTCGTGGGTGTAGAGACACGGCGGGGTGCGCTGTAAATTACAAGCGGAGCGCCAAACCGCTATGGTCTTCTCTCGGTGGCGCAGGGGTGTCTAGACGTATAGATAATGCCGGGTTGGCTTGTGCGGCGGGGTAGACGCAAGCTAGACGGTCCCCGGTTGATCCAGTCAGCCGAACCAGCCAGCCAGCTACTACCCGAACCAGCCAGCCAGCCAGCCAGCCAACCAGCCAGCCAGCCAGTCAGCCGGGTTGCGCTAGACACATCGACCATGTTCCGTTTCTCTTCGTTTCTCTCGTTTGCACTATCTAGCTATCTATCTGCGTCTCTTTCTCGCGTCCGCTACGATCTACACGGTGGTCTCAAATTAAATAGCTTTTAATTTAGCGTGCGAACTGCAACAAATTGACGCAGTCGATTTCTTCATGGTAAAAATTCAGTTGATAAGTTTCGCTATTAATAAATCTCGTTAAGGGTACTATATTCTGTTCTTGGTCGCAGGTGATTTTTTATGACTTCAATTAAAAAGATCATTGAAATGTGACAATATTTGCAAAAAAAAAAATTCCAATTGTATTACTTTCATAAAATTAATTTTTACGTTTTCGTATTTTTTATATTAATCATTACTTTATATAGTTTTAAATAAACTGCAACGTTTCGCATGTCATATAATCTGAAAGATTTTATCTTGTGGAGGATTAAATTTTTTTGTAATAAAAAACTTTGTTTTTTTATTTAATGAAATTAGTAAAGTTATAAAGGAAGATTAGGTTATGAAGTGAAGAATGCACTTATAAAAATTGGTACGGTTTAATTTGGAAGCACCCTGTATGCGCATTGACTGCGTCCTCGTCTTCCTCGCCTGTATATGCAACGCAACCGGATTTTCCATCGTTCTCGTCGCGCCAGCCGACTCACGGACGAGAGGGCCTCCTCACCTCTCTCATGCATTCGGCGCGTCCAGGAGATGCAAATCCCCAATAGCATCACCTGATATCCAAGATCCCATTGGCAGCGATCGTGACGTGGATGATGCACGAGACCGTCGCCCGACCGCCAACCGCTCCTCTCACCTCGTCTTTCTATCTCTCTCTCTCTCTCCCTCTCCCTCTTCATTTCTCTCGACACTCCCACCAGCAGTCACTCGTGTATGCACCACGAGCACATAGAATTATTCCGTTTCTCCGCGTGCCAGGAATCTCTCTCTCCTTCGTCGCGTTCTAGAAAACACCCGATCCTTGAACGCAATTGCTACACACTCCCGCGCTGATTGCAATAGCTGCAATCTCGATCGGAAAAATAGATACTTATACCTACGTCGCTTATACAACTCTCGCGTTGCAAAATGTCTGGATTGTCATAGTAGGAGAACCAGAAAATTTATTGCTAATGATATTTGGTGCTTCTTTATTTATTTAATTTATGCTTTATGTTGACAGAAATAATCTGATTTTTTAAATTTATGCTTAACACCTATATTATAATTTCAGCGACATCGAAAAGCACTATGATTTAAGTCGATTTTCTGATGAAAATAAAAAAGTTGTTACACAGAAAAAAATGTTTGGTTGAATTAATTAGAATTTTGAAAATAGATGAGAGTCAGAATTTTCTGGTTAAATCTACTGGAATCCTAATAATTGTGATAACCGGACTGATATAATCAGAATTTTCCGATTTTCTTCATTTTCAACCAGATATATTTTATAGAACAAAAACATTGAGTTAATATCTCATATTTTCAGACCTCAGCTTTTAATCGCTAGAACCTTCTTTAAAGCATGATTATATATTCATTGGAAAAGAGTCAGAACTTCGTCAATTATATAGAAATTTTAAAAATGATGACGTAATTGCTTCATAGAGCTAATATTGTTGCGGTACAGAACTATTATTTTTTGTTTTATATAAAATATCCGTCCTTTCTGAAATAAAGAAGCTGTCGATAAGACCAACAGTATCATGGCAATAGCATTCCACACCGTTGCAACTTGGTACCAATGTCTAATGCCCATATCACACTACGCATTGGAGACTAAGGATTGTGAATTAAGGATTAGAATTCAGCCAATTAGAACGAAATGGATTAAAATTGAAGCTACCTGATTGGTCGAATTCTAATCCTTAATTCGCAATCCTCAATCTCCAATGCGTAATGTGACACGGGCATATACACTGTTAGAAATTTCTCAATGAATTTTAATTAACATGTAAAGGAAGTATGTGGTTATGCACGAAATTAAATGTAATGAATGATGTAAATAAAAACTAAATTACAGTAGTCTTAAATGTGATGAACGTGTGTATTGAAATTAATGAACACATTATTATAGAAATTAATTTACACGTTAATGAAAAGTACGAGATCTGTAACTGAAAAGTAATTTACGTTAATGACATGTAAGAAACGTAAACGTATTAAACGTTAAGCGTTAATAATGTTAGGCTTAATTAAAATATTATTAATATTCGTAAATGTAAAAATACATTAAATTTCATTAATATGTACATTAACAGTTATTTCAATTACGATTAATTAAATGTCATTTGTAAAAGTATATTAAATTTCATTACACTTAATTTTTCAGTTACTGTAAACTTAAATCTCATTAACATGTGCATTAATAGTCCTTTCAGTTACAGAGAAATTAAACTTCATTCACCAATGTACATTAAAAATTAATGAAATTTAAGAACATTTAACAGTGTATCGCATCCACGCACAGGCCCGACAATTGTAGTTCGTTCGAATCGTGGAGCACTCCACACCCAAAATTTAGAGTAGTGTGGAAATCCATACCCAAAATTTAACGTAGTGTGGAAATTCACACCCAAGGAATCCAAGAATTGGATTAAAAATCATATGTAATTTTTTTTAAATGTGTGCAGATGTCGACCGATATTCGTGGCAGTACAATTGCGCACATAGTAGAAATTCAACTTTTATAGGGATCATTTGTACTGATGTCGTGCGGTGTATGCCGTTATCTGTAAGAATTGACTAATCACAGTCGAACATTCCTCTCTTACAATTGAATAAGAAAGGAATACTCGAATGTGATTAATCAATTCTTACAAATTACGGCAAATATAAATTATTCCTTACCAACTATTAGACAGAGCGCGCGTTGTAGTTCGCAATTGTAAAAAGGGGAGGGGTAACAAATAGCACAAAATAAATAAAAAATAAAGAAAGGTCATCATTTTTTACTCCCTCCTTCTTCACCCTTTCGTTAGTCTAAAATTCCACACCCACGGGCGAGATAAGTTACCGGCCCTGTCCACGCGACATGCAACTATGCGTGATTTTACGTAAAGTTTTTCTTACGTTTTTCTTTTTTTGAAAAAAACCGAACGTTAATGACGCGTGCGTCATAATATATGCACCAAGATGCTTCGATCGCGACGTAACTGGGTGTAATTGCTGACGTAAAGGAAGACGGGCCCGGCGTATTAAGTTGGATCGCGGAGCTAACACGTCGCCAAAAGTAACACCACCGTAATCGTTTTCCGTATTTTTCACCGACGTTGTAGTCCTTCTCGCCGCCGTACCGCCGGGACGTGGTTGTTTGTCACAACGGGCTATAACGAGGGATTAAGAGCACGAGATACGGCGACCGACGTCTGCGTCCTCTTCTCTCCTCTCATCTGCATCTCCTAAACGCGACGCGGCGCGGCGGTGGCGGGCGATGT
>NW_017296957.1:736007-746031 GCF_001594075.2 Trachymyrmex cornetzi
GTTTTAATCGGCCGACTCTCCGATGCATAAATCCACGTTAAATAATACGGCAGTTAACAGCCCCATTAAGCCGTTCGAGATACCACCGTGAAACCGAGAACGTGAGCCGCCGCTCTCGCAAAGTCAGTATTTATCGATACGAAACGGCCGGTGTCATTCGCGGACGACGGCGCAATGTCGCGACGCGCTACCGAGAAATATTGTATCGCTTTGGTAGTTCGACCCATTCGCAACTAACCGGAGTGAACGAATACTACGCTTTGCGATCCCATTCTGACCGTCTCTTTCATTGCTTTCCTCGTAAATCGCTCAAAACAGAAAACACCCCTGAGTTTATCCGATACAGCGCTATACGCATTGAGAATTAAAGTCGCGAAATGTTTTAAAAGTTTCTACAACGAGAATAAAATTGTCATCCTAATTACTAAGTGTAAGAACAAAGTAAATTTTTATCTTTGATTTTTACGTAAATTTAAGGTATATGTATTACAGTTGAATATAACTTTGTTTATTTTTTATATATTCACTGCACTTTTTCAAATTCCAAATTAACACAACTTCAACCTTTTGGATTAAATATATTTGAATTTGTATCGAATATATATAAATTATATTAGTTCTAGATTCTTAAATATATTTTTACATTTTACATTCTTTATATTTTTCTTAAATGATCTTTTTTTATTTAAATTACAGACACGTATTATCTAACGGTAGCGGTGACATATTTCATTTGTAATTAAAAAAGCTATAAATACTATTGTGCATAGAAAAGAAATTGAAAAACGTCAAGAGAAAGTTACATATATAAAAGTCATATATAAAAGATAAAATAAAATTTTAGATAAAAATTAGAAATGATATCCATGTGTTAATTTGACATGTGTCGCGATACTAAAGAGTATAATTAATAAAATAAAAGTGGTAAAAGCTTTTTAGATAAGGATATCATCTTTTTCATACCATTCGATATAAAGTAATATTCTGAGTTAAAATAGGTCATTATTGAAATTATACTGTGACAAGTTCCATTACTACAATAGTTTCGGAATTATCAGAAATCAATTATTTGGAACATCCGATTCTCACTGAAGTGACATTAACTCTCGCCAATTACTATCGATTTCTTTGGGCAAATATTTTATAGTGGCACCGTCGATCATTACGTTTTGTCAGCGACATCTTGGCGTTCGTTCGGCGCTAAGACAAGTAAAGATTCAAAACGGATACGACTCGTTAATCAACTGACCTGAACTCGCGCGTTCCCGTTGGCAAGGAGAGACGAGGAGAACATCTTGTTTCCGGTGGCTTAATGCCACAATGTGATTTGTTTCTCAGTTCTTTATTCTCAAACGATCGTCGGAAACGATTCGAGTCGTTGGTTACGATAATCTTATCGTGGTGCCGTTCTTCGTACCAAGTTGGTCTCGTTAATCATGAGACGCGACGGTATTCCGTTCTTAACGACAAATCCCCTTTGATTTCAATTACGAAACGCTGAGAAAGTATAATTCGAGGATATTTCAGAGGGTGGAAAGATACGTGGTAGTTCGGTTTCCCGGAGTAACGCGGCCGATTGTAAAGCCGCAGCTGTGTAGTAATAATCATAACTCGCAAGGACGCGTAGCTACATAGTGTTCCTCCCCCTTACTCTTCTCCATCACGGTATCTTCCTTTTCCATGCTTTAACGACGACTGCGACAATCAACGCGGCGTCTGCACCGCCGCCGTCGCCGCATTCGCGACCGCGCGATCCAATCTCATCCGCGTGCACGATGAACTTTTTACAGCTTCAATACTCCCGCCCACGAGGTCACAAGCTCCCCGGGGGTGCGATGGGCACCCACTCTTCTTCGCGAATTACGCGAAAACGGTAGTCCTCCGGCAGACAGTTTTCTCGGTGCGACACCGCATCGAAATGACTCACTATTTCCGTGCCACGGCCGTGAAACAAGAAGTTAATGCCGCCCCTCGTTTACCTCCCTTTACAGCCGCCTTAGTCTAAGGGACGCGACGAGATCTTATCTCGCTTGACTTCTGCCGATTACGTTTATGCACTCGTCCGGTGCTCCGAGAAAAACGGCAGCGGTGGTAACGACTCTTATCCGCGAAAATTACATAAAGCGTAAGCCAATACATCTGTAATGTCGTACACGGAAAGAATTTTTTTTTTAGAGTTTACCCTGAAAATATGATAGTCGTGGGACAATATTGTATTTCGGAGAATTTTAATGTAAGTCTCTTTTATTCATTAATAAAACTACAATAAAGTATAAAATAAATTTGATTAATTTTACTGAAGTGTGTGATAAAAATCTTTAAAATATTGTATTGTATCACAACTACCATATTTTCAGGGTAAATTTAAAAAAAAATTCTCTTCGTGTAGGTCTTCTTCGTCTTGACATTAAAAGTACATATTGCGCGATTGTTGTTAAATGATTATATATTAAAGGAAACGTAATATAAGAAAAACTCTCTTAAAAAGCTTCTAAAATCGGTCGTTTATAATAATATAAAAATATACATTTATATATACACTACCGACGAAAAGTTTCCGGACATGAAACTTAAAATTGTATAATATTCAGGTCATCGTAACTCGGAAAAATATCATCGCAGACAAAAAAATAAAAAAGCATTTTAAAGTTTGAAACTTATACTTTAGCATGCTTTTAAGCGCTTTTCAAAAAAATTTTGGCTTTACAGTTCTGTATCTTAATAAATATCACGTTATTGTATTTCTTAAAATTACATTTAACAGTGCGCAGTTTGATAAAAAGTTTTTTTTTAAAAAGTTCAATATTTTTGAAAAACAGTACAAAGATATACCTCCAAAATGCTTTTTCGAAAAAATTTTCTTATGATTTTGCTTGACTGAATTACGCGTCATTGAAGCTGGTAAACCTGCATAGTTTATAACCAACATTAAAATTCGGTGAAATACCATCGTAAAAAATTAAAGAAGTATTTTGAAGCTCGAAGTTTGTACTTTGACAAGCTTCTGATCGTTTTTAAATTTAATTCTACAGAATTGTGTGAAAAGATAAAATTTTTTGTGATTTTTTACCAAATTTCACCGTTGTGTTGGTTATTTAGCAACGCAGGTTTAGCTTCAATATTGCGTAATTTAGTCAAGAAAAATCATAAGAAAACTTTTAAAAGTGCATTTTGAAGATAAATCTTTGTACTGTTTTTCAAAAATATTGAACTTTTTGAAAAAAAAACTTTTTATCAAACTGAGAGATAAATCTTTGTACTGTTTTTCAAAAATATTGAACTTTTTGAAAAAGAAACTTTTTATCAAACTGCGCACTGTTAAATATACGTAATTTTAAGAAATACAACAACGAGATATTTATTAAGATACAAAACTGTAAAGACAAAATTTTTTTGAAAAGCGGTCAAAAGCATGCTAAAGTATAAGTTTCAAGTTTTAAAATGTTTTTTTATTTTTTTGTCTGCGATGATTTTTTACCGAGTTACGATGACCTGAATATTATGCAATTTTAAGTTCTATGTTCGGAAACTTTTCGATGGTAGTGTACATAAACATAAAATTATATAAATATTTTTTCAAAGGATAAAACAAATGCGTAACGTCATTTTTACATTTCTAAAATTGCATAATACAAAAATTATTATCCTGTTCCCTCGTAGATCTCTCGCGTTATTCTATTCGATATTATACAATATACATTATACGAAGAAGGTTGATATTACTCATAATAAAACTAAGAATTTTCAAGAAGATACTTTAATGATTCACTGAAATGTGCGCATATACGCCCGATAAGATGAATTAGACATAACAAAATCAGGCGATATGTGCAAATAATTTATACGTTTTTCTCGATGCGCATTTATTTAATTCGATGAAAACATCGGCCATATCACCCGTGACTTTTATCGTCCGACGCCTTCTCGTGCAATGTTCGAGTCACACAGACTGCCTTCCGTAAAAATACACAGGAAATCGCGTGAGATCTTAAAATAGCAGAAAATAGCGGAAATTGACTTTTAAGAAGAGATATTTACTTAGAAGAGAGATATTTAGTTTTTTTATTACTATACTTTGCATATGCATGTGTGTCTGAAGTAGACTCAATGATTTACTGTGACCTTTATCTTACGCATACATCTAATTGATAAATGCATACGGTACTTTAATAGAGAAGATGACATCATGGTATAACATAGTGTATATTATTTGCCAAGCATATTGCTCAAGCATGCCTAGACTTTACATTACGACATTCACGCTTTTGAGAACTTGTCGCATCTCCGGACTTGTACACAAAAGTTTGCTTGCATTTGCGTGTGTTACTTATGCAACGTGCGAGTTACACTGAGACTAATTATTGCGGTAAATTTTGTCGAAATAACTTTCATCAACAAAATAAAATTATTAGAAAAAGAAATTACATTAAAAAGTAAAATTATAAATTATAAAGATATTATTTTGTTTTTAATTTGAAAAGAATCACACAATTCTTGTGCTAAAACAATATAATTATTCTACCAGTGTAACGTATCTAGATACGTATGTAAATTGTACTATCACGCATAATGAAGTACACAAAGGACGGTTTTGCTGCAGTACGTAAAAATTTTAGCTACATTTGAAAATAATTTCGTTGGACCAAAATAATTATGTAGGATGTTCAAACTGGTAGAATAATAAAACTTTTTGTAATATTACTTATCGTACTTGAGATATTCCTACGTAACTATTGTGATCTAACAAAATGATTTTCAGATCTGTATCCATAGCTAAATTTTTAGATACTTTATCAAAATCGTTCTTTCCATACGTGAATAGAAAAGGAAGAGGTTCGTTTCTTACATTTCTATGTTAAATATCGATTCTCAGTTGTTTTATCTGATTAAGGAATACCACGCTGAAGAAATTGAAATGTAAATATTTAGTCTTACAAAAGTCTTCATATAAACGTTTATTATTGAATTAATCTCAAATATTTACATTTCAATTTCTTCAGCGTGGTGTTCCTTAATCAAATAAAACAATTAAAGAACGATATTTATTACAAAAATGTAAGGAATGATCTATTATTTCGCGATTTCAAGGTACGAGGTAGAACGATCGTTCCGCTATCGACTTTCGGACGGAAGTGCTTAAATCGCACTTTAATTCTATTCGTCGGAGAACGGCGCCTTACGTACGTGGAGAAATTCCGAAAAAAGGCAGATCAAAGCGGCACGGAGGCAAGCAACAGCAGGGCTGTCCGCTGCAGATGCGAGAGATGCGAGACGCGAGACGCGAGATCCATCGCCGAAACGACTCGAATAAAAGCTGAAATCCTCGAAACCACCCTACGAAATCGCCCTACGCGCCAAGTATCACGTCCGCCACTCTGTACGGCACCCCCTCGTAACCCGTCCCCCTCGACTACCTTTTCCCTTCAGCTCTGCTAGTGCAATTCACCCGCGCCAGACATCAGACGTCCTCGCTGTAGCCGCAGCCACAACAGTTATAACCGTTGACGTTTTTGTCCCTCGTTTCATCGCTGCTACGTTCTCGCATTGTCTCGCGGAAAGATCTCTCTTTTTTCCTTCTCTCACTCCTGTTCAAACAGTTTATCTGATTATCTAGCTACTTGCAGTCCGTTTGGTCTTCAATTAACGTTTTAGTCCGCCATTGTATCCACGTCATTGAGAAAGCGCTTCATTAAGTTCTGTCTTATTAAGTATGAATGTTTAATTCTCCGAATATTATTATGAGTTTCGCGTATCTCTTAAAGTGGAATTGATACAGCCGACGAAGCTTATATTTAGAATGTCTCGATATTCTCATCGATATCAAAATATTGCGAACTTATTTCTGATTTATTTATTTACAGTTCCTGCACTCTGTAAGTGTTCTATCAGTTATTTTTACGAAAAATAAGTTAAAAATAAATCCAATTATGTGAAAAAATTTCTTAATTAATTAAGGCTAATTTAACGTTTATAGAAAGAGATTTTCTTTTTTTACTATTAATATCGATATTATCTTGCTGATGGGCTGAGGAACGCTAGAGAATCAATCTAACACATCACATTGTTTTCTTTTTATGGATGCAATCGCGTCATCTATATATACATATATATATATATATATTCATCGCCGAGACTTGCAAGGTCGCCGTCAAGGTGCCTCGTTCTCGAAAATGGATCGATGCGACCGTCTCGAAGAAAAGCGTTCGTTTATAATTCATGGGAATTGCAGAGTATAAAATCGTATGAAAAGGATTTATGCAGGTACCTATCCCAAATAAATGGATAATACTAAAAGTATATCATATTAACACAACGTTATATAAACAATCAAAACTGTTAAAAAAAATTAAAGAATTAAAGTGTACCTGTGCAATATATGACATTGAAATATTTGAAAAATCTCCCGTATCTTTCAAAATTGAAAGATACCTGAACAATTTATACGAAATTTCGAACGTTCTTGATCGTCGGTTCATTCAACGTTACCGAAGGTGACTTTCCAATCCCCGGGCGAACTATACCGTCGGACGTAACATGGGGATTCCCGATACCGGAGAAACATCCATAGGGAGAAAACGAGACGCAGCGGGATGGGACGAGATGGAACGAGAGACGAGCTAAGCTATACGTCGCGATGTAAGGCGTCTAGACGCCCCAGTGAGCGTGCCACTTGAAGATGCCGTCTCGCCTGAGCAAGGATCGCGTTATATCCCGACGGAGGTAACGCGGGAATGTTCGATTTCGTATGCGAAAAGGAAGGGCGAGGGTGAGACGGAACAATGGCGTAAACGTACGTGGTATGTGCACATATGTCGGTGCGACGCGGTGCGCGGGGCCGCGTCGCGACGCGACGCGTCGCGTTCCGGCGTCCCGTCCCGTCCCGTCCCGTCGTGTCGCGTCGCGTCGCATCGCATCGCGTCGCGTCGCGTCGCGTCGCGTCGTCGCGGACGGACAGACGGCGGCGTTGCGGGAAATTACGTCGCACGCACGGAACGACCACGAAACCGTAACTCCTGTCCTCGTCCACCTCCCCGGCATCCCTCCGGGGCATCAGGGTCCTGATGTCCTCCTTCCTGCCCAAGTGCCCACTTGCGGACGTCGGTCAGCCACCTGTCCCCGCCGTATCCTGCTTCAACAGCCGACCGTTCGCCGCCTCGTGTTCACGCTTCCGGGAGGCCGACGATCACGCTTCCGGGAGAGCACCGGTGAGATGCATGGAAACGGCCACTCCAACTCCGCTTATTTTGGCGATGACGGCTGTCGCTCGCACTTGTACAGGATATTTCGAAACTAGTAATGTCTTTTTTAATTACACAAATATCTTTTCTTTTGCTAGTTTGGGGATGAGCTTTTAACAGGGGTAGGTCATCACTTATTGCAATTTTTAATTTTTAACGCATTGTTTATCTTTATAATTAAATTTTTATTTAAGAATCTGTGTGTGTTGGAATAGAATCTACTTAAAATTTAACTTTAGAAATTATTAGGTACACTTTAAAAAAGTTTTTATCAATTAAATACAACGTATTCTGCAGATCTAATAAAGGATATTTTAGGAAATTGATTCTTCTAAAAAACAGAATTATTCACACTTTTGCTACGAAAATAAGTATTATATGTAATCTCTTCTATATTTAGTTAATAAAAATTTTTTAATTCTTATAATTATTAAAGCTGAATATGTTTCAATAGTTTTCAATGAAGTGTCTATGCCAGACGCGAAAGAATTAAACTTAAATATAGTTAAAAGAACATTGTCTTGTAAACTATGTCTTCTGAACATCCCTTATAAATCGGCAATCAATACAATAATCGATTGCAACAGGTTGCTTTTGAAGTGAAATATTCGAAATATTACGGTAATTAGTACGAGTAATTATAGCATTAAGAATAATTATGGCAATTGTAGTAACTACAATTGTCACAATTACTGTAATTTCGGTTTGCACTTACTGTGGAATGCGAATGGGAGTCCAGCGAAGTGGTGGAGTAAAAACACTTGTAACAAATTCATACATACAAGTATCGGAGAAATTTCCGTCGGACGGCGAGATTTCTGTCGCCTTGATAGCTCTGATGTTTTCTTTTAAATCGTGCGTGCGAGGGACGCAGCAAAGTCGAGTTACACATCAAAGAGAATGAGTAACACTTGCAACGTCAGGAAATCCCCCTTTTATCTTATACACGCGCGATCTTAATAGCAATATCTTCCTTTTGACTTTGTAATGCACACCGGCGAAGCGACGACGGCAGCCGAGCTATATGATTTGCATGTTATTAAACATTAATTCAACGCACATTAATTTAACTACGACCCTGCCCGCGATGAGTGAACGAATTCTCAATCGGTTGTAAAAAGAGACGTCCAAGTTTCTATTTATTTTCATAATAAATTAGTCTTGCTTTTTTTTTATAAAGAAATCAATTTTCTAAAATATCCTTTATTATCATAATGTTATTTATTATTTCAAAGATGCTTTATCAAGAATATACTGTATTTATCCGATATCTTGAAATGCTCGTTAGGTACTACAATATTTTTGAAAATAAATACTTAATAATTTTGATGATTGTTCTCCAGCTTACAAATAAGATTTAAAAAATTAATTTAATATGAAACTAAAATATTTGTCGTTTGTTTCTTAAAAATTAAAAAGATTATTTTTTGTTTTTAGAAGTAAATAAATTTATTAGACCTGAAATACACTATACTTATTCGATAAAACTTTTTTCCCTTGAAAGGTTAGATATTATATTTTTAAAAGAAATACTTAATGATTTTGATTGCTCTAATAATATATAAATAAGATTTAAAAAATTAATACGATAATTTTAATACAAATCTAACGTACTTGCCATTTGTGCTTCTTTTTCAAAAATTAATAAGAGATTTTTTGTTTTTAGAAATAAATAAATTTCTATTAAGATATGTGTGACACTAAATATTACAATATTATATTATTTTTTTAAATACGATATTTTAGCTCGGAGATACATATTTGATAATATGCAAGACTGAAATAATTTTTAAAGTAAAAATGCATTTTTCTTAACGGTATGGAAGCATCGCCAGCAAAAAAATGCGAACGGTCTGCGCATCATTCTTATGAGAAAACTATGGAAATGACAGATGTCTCCTCATCTAGAATACCTTCGTCTCGACCTGGGCCGACCTAGCTTGGCTCGATCCAAGTGCGAACTCTCTATCGTCACTTGATAAAAAACAGTTCGCCGCATCCCCGGTTCATGTCGATGCATTGGCGTAATGCGCCTCAGACTTCGATTGCATCAAAACAAGTCAATGCGATATTATTGCAAATGTAAAAAATTAATCGCTGGTTTAAGAAAACGCTTTTCATATCATATATTCTTAGTATCATTTATCAAATATCTATTAAAAAAAAGAGATCTATATATATTGTATTCTATATATGTATATGTATTATATCTGCAAGTACCATTATATACGTATATATTATTTTATTATTTATCTGTAAGTATAGAGACACTAGATATCGATGAGACCGATTAATATCGATTTAAAAAATTGTTGAAAGAAAAAAACATTTGAAAAAAGTATTCGCAGCTAGGAATTTTTTATTATGTGATTTTAGAATATCATTTGAGACTTTGAACTCTTAATAAGTATCCACGGCATATCGCAACAGTCACCTGGACACGAGACAGGCAACCAATGCACACCGGTCGTGCTTCGCATTTGTGCCTCGCATATCTAATCGGGACACGTGCGTTGGCGAAGGTCGGTGCAGGTGCGAGCGGCGACGATTCCGGGAGGTCGCTTCAACGTCGTTGCACATGCTCGCGCTCGCGTCGATTTCCATCGAAATGTCGTCAAATGCGTCTCGTGTATCCCGGTGTGCGTCGACGCCATTGTAGAAATTATCCCCTGCGACCCCCTGGACCGTCTGAGCGGTGTCTAGCCAGCGCCCCCTACCTCGAACCGGCTGAGCTCTCGCCCCCGCTGAGCCCTCTCTCTCACTCGGTCACCCTGTCCTACCCCCTC
>NW_017296957.1:746250-752300 GCF_001594075.2 Trachymyrmex cornetzi
GCGCCGACCTTCTCTCCTCGGTCGTGCGGGGGTGCGGGAGTGCAGTCTAGCCAGCGACTATAGTTCCCGCGGTACGGCGGCGTTATATTATATACCGGGCGGCCAGATGCACCGCATCGTACATCTTGTACGAACTATATCCGTTGAAACCCCATAGATAGGATGGAGGGTCGTCACCGCCGTCTTCGTTGAATCGCGGAGAAACCTGCTTTTTTTCTCACTTAATTGTTCTAAGTGCCCTCCGCGATTCTCTCTGGAGCATTACCTATACAGAGCACCGAACCGACAGATCGTAGTCTGGTGCTTACTGGAAAAGAACTTGGTTAAGAGACTTACAAAGTAAAATAATCGCTCACATATATAGATTCTCACGCGATCAGTGACGTTTCTATTGAGTACTATAATGGTAATAATACCTTAATAATGCAGTAGAAATTTGATAATAGACTTAAATTTAAAATTCAAAGACTTAATAATGTCGTGTCTACAGTGATTGACTAACAAAATAGCCAGCTATTTCTATCCGTTAATATTATAATCTTTTGTGCACGTTGCACGTTTCCATATAATGCATGCATTATTTCTCAGCATAAAATTATTCAATTATTCATGGTACATAATTTCCACGTTACATCCAATACTCTTTTTATTAAATACTTGCAGAGTAATGAGAGAGAGAGAGAGAGAGAGAGAGAGAGAGAGAGAGAGAGAGAGAGAGAGTCTCTGAAATATTTTAAATACAATACCTACGTGATCGGGATTTTAAAAAACTCTGAATTAAAAGAGAATAGAAGATTGACAGTTTAATTCACACACTTTGTTTGGATCCATTTCCATGATCAACGCATATGTATTCTAAAAATAAGTTACGCTTATAGAGAAAAGTTTTTGTTTAGTACACAGATTTACTCGTGCTTAGGAAACATCTAGGGGATACAATATACGTCGATTTGTTCCGCTCAGTAGGATGCAAGATGTTAGACGGATCGTCTGCAAGCTTCGTGAACGCACGAAAACAGTGACTCGATTCGACGGGATCGAAGTGATTTAATGGTCTCGCGTATTAAAGGAGCTCTAATCCCGTTAGCGAGACGGATCAGGTGGACGAGAAAGGGGATGATCTTGTTCGTACAACGGTGTCTCGACGTCTGTGACTCATCGGAAGATTTAGTGACTGGTTTTATTGCCCTCTTATAGATGCGATTGTAATTTGAACACGCACGGAAAAAACGATTTTATCGAAGTATCTAAAAATTTGAATTGATATGACACACAGATCTAAAAATAATTTTGTTGGATCATCAAAATAATTATATAGGAATTTTGAGCACAACGATCAATGCTGCGAAATATTTTGACATTCTAACAACCAATTAATTTGAGCGTCCTACATGTACTTTGATGGTCCGATCAAAATAATCTTCAGATCTGTATCTAACTAAATTTTTTAATACTTCAACAAAATTGTTCTTTCCGTAAAAACGATATTTATATTAAACTGCAGTAAGTAAAACGTAACGTTTATTAAAGTAAAATTACATTCTGAAATTTATCAAAATAATAAATTTCTTACTTATATTTTTAAAGGTATAATTTGATAAAAATATTCCGATTTCTATAAGATTAAAAAATGTCTTTTGAAACATTCGTTAAGAAATTGGAACTTGGATAATAAGTTTAGGAACGTGCTTTAATAATGATTGCTTTCTGTATGATCGGTAAACGTGTGTATATATAAGAAAATGAAATATCAGTTCGATATCACGATAGCCACGTTGAAAGCTTTTCTTGCCGTCTAAAGATTTCGCTACGGCATCATCGCTAATGTCTACCAAACCGCTACCAAGTGAATAGTGCAACGCACGCGACAAGCTCCCTTGCGCTTTTCAGACTTGCCTTCTTCTCGTTGCGTGACTCAAGACGATTATCAATGCCTTTACCCTAGCAGGGAGCGCAGTTCGTTTAGCTTCGCTTTTGATTGGGGTAGGTTCCAAAGCATAGTCGAGGCGTTATCGCGATGCACGACTACGAAAGACTTTTGTCTGTGCCGTGACGAGGTCAGTAACGGTCGACTACTAATTAAGATCTCAAATAATGAATCCTACAAAAGTTCGCAAATAATAATCTGACTTGCATAATTTAAAGTCGTTATAATAAGGGGTTTTTTTTATATATATATAAGTTTCATTCTCTTTGAGTCGTATTTTCCTTGTATTTAACATCGTTAAGCGGAAATAGTTTCTGTCAACATAAGCTGCAAATCACGATGGTACATTTAACGTCGAATATATTAGCAGGAATAAGTATCTTTAGGCAAAGTTGTCACTTCCACTTAGCGTTCGGTCAATTTTGGTCAAGCTGCGAGTATGACTAATGCCAGGAGCGCGTGAAATGTCAACACGAGACGAGAATCAGAGGCGGGCGGACACGTTTAGTGCTAAATATGCGCCGAGAATACGCGACCTTTGTCTCTTCATGCGTATGTACGGTGTGTCGGCGTGAGGGCGGCTGTTGACTTTGATATCGAGGTGAGCCGTTATGTACGTAGCCAATGGTAACGCCGGCGGCAGGCTATCCCTGGCAGGGCAGGGGCCAGATGGTTGTCGTAGGTTAGTGATCGATAAAAAACCCATTTCCCCCGTGTATGTGCGCGCAATGGCCGTGCATTACTACTTCTATTACAAGCCCTGCGCGTTTTACCGTGCAGGGGTTCGAGTGGCGTCATCGTCATTGCAAGATCGTTTTGTTGCGTTCGTTCGCGCGGAAGATCAATGGACGGACTCGACGACGACGACGACGGCGACGGCGACGAGCCCGAACCAAGCCGCGCGCGAGCAGGCCGACCGGGGTTTATTGAAAAGCACGGAAATGGGACGCACGTATGAGCGGTAATGCGACCAAGGAAGTGCGCACAAACTGCACGTTCGACGAGCACCCTACGAGTTTGTTCCGCCGATACGGGAGACTCAGGATCGAAGCGAGACAAACTAGTTGGGTATTCGTCTGGGGTGCCATTCTACTATAGCCAAGGGTGAAATGCAACGAGAAAACGTTATTTCAGATTGTTCCATTAATTCTTTTTTATCGATTATATTTGTTATATTTATTAAATCAAGACGTGAAAGAACTTTTAACATTGTAAAACTACACGGAAAGAACGATTTTGTTGAAGTATTAAAAAATTTAGCTATAGAGATACAAATCTGAAAATAATTTTGTTGGACCAAAAAAATAATTTATGTAAGACACTCAAACGGATTATTGGAATATCAAAACTTTTTGCACCATTACTCATCATGCTCATGCATCTTACATATAAGTAGTAATTATTTTAATAGTTTAACAAAATTATTTTCAGAGCTGCATAATTAGTTAAATTTTTAGATACTTTTTAGCAAAATTGTTATTTTCTTGCATATAGATAAAAATGTTTTGATATTCTGATTATAAAATTCCCAGATACATACTTTTGCTGGTAGCATTATACACATGTGACGTTGTTAGAACAGAAGTTTAATTATCCCGATGTGTAGCAGAGGGTCGCGCAAATATCGTTACAATCAGCGCGTCGGGATATCTCAGCACAACCCTCGCTCAACCCTACCCTACGAGAAACACGCAAATAAATTGGACGTGTGCATCTCTTTTACGGCATGGTTACAATATCTGTCACCGGGTAGAAATACTGTTCTCGACTGATCATTTCAAGTTATATATTATAATTGTACGTTCGTGATATTATCTAAAATCAACAAGCTAAATTAGACTGCTATATAAATAAATCAAATAAGTAAGGAAAGAGCCAATACTCATCATGCTTATGCATCTTACATATAAGTAGTAATTATTTTAATAGTTTAATAAAATTATTTTCAGAGCTGCATAATTAGTTAAATTTTTAGATACTTTTTAGCAAAATTGTTATTTTCTTGCATATAGATAAAGATGCTTTGATATTCTGATTATAAAATTCTAGAGTTTGAGGATAAATGTTAGTGTCTAACAATATTTTTTTAATTCTAAATACATTTTTCAATTACGCAAACTGCGCATCTCTTACTGTCGAACTTAAAATGTAATCATAAACTAAAGCTAAAATAATAAATTACAATTACATTAATAATCGATTTAATAATAAGGCTATTAGTTTCTCAGAACACAGCAGTAAATAACTTATTGTAAAAAATATTACCTCAAGCATTATCAAAAAAATATCAATACGATGGTATAATACAAAATTATACGATAAAGTGGTACAAATCATTTATTTAATCAATGTTATTCTTCGGTCATATTAAGGATAATTCCAGCATATAAATAAACTGATTCTTCGAATTGAAAAAATTTAAGTTTATAACACTACACTTGGATTATATCAGAAAATCTTTCTATAACTTTCACCTCCAATTCTTTTTTTTCCAAAATTAATTTTTTGTAAAACTACTCATTATTAACCATAGTCCGTTTTAATTATTTTTGTTTTTTAAGTTGCAAATATTTTTACGTATCTTGAAGCACATTTTCGTAACAGCCAGTTATCTTTAATGAATGCTGCTTCTTATCAATTGAGTCGTTAAGATTGCATTCGGTTGAACATTTTCGGAGTGTTTATCTGTTTTATGCCTAATAAACGGTAAAGAATAGTGTTGAGTGTATGTGCGATCCAACTGAACGTTTAAATGTAAGTCACGGACGTCATTTTAATACACAGGCGTCGGGTGCCGATTTTTCTTATCTTAAAAATCCTTTGGAGCGCGTGCGGCAATATGATGTAACGCGGAGCCGTTTGCGCAAAAATACGCGAGACGCACGCACGCATGCACGCATGCTGGTATGTACGCTCGAACGAAAACACGCCCGTGCCTAAAAATAGTCGCGCGTGAGTCAACTCGTGGGTCTAAATAGGAGGTTCGCCGCATTTAGAGCTCGTATCTAGATTATATACGGTCCACATACGCGAAATAACCCAGAAAATACACGACTGCCGAAAGAAGGTCGATCGTAACGTAACGTTGACGCGTGCATTGGAGAAATGCGATGGGCCGGAATAAAACGTGACAAGGTACACGCAAGATTCGTCGATTCGCGGGAGAGTCTTAACGTCGGGAATTCCTGTCAGCAGAATTTGACGCTTCTTCCGTTCCGATTGTGATTATCACGTGTTTCTTATTCATAACGAAAATTTGCTTGAATATTTATTGGCAACCCATACAGCACAGAACGTGCATCGTTGCAATAACGCTGCAATCAGGGTTGGGCATATATTTGAAATACTTTTATTTAAAACACACTATTTGCAATATAAGCGTATTTTGTATTTTTTATTTTAGCGGATCACATAAAAGTATTACGTATTTTGTATTTAAAATCGAAAAATTGAAAGCTTTTTGTATCTTGTAATTCAAATAATAAGGTTGATTATCAATGTTAGTATTTGAAATACAAAATACTTTCATAATCTTTTGTTAATACTGAAATATAAAATACACAAAATACTTTTATATGTTCCCATGAAATACAAAATACAAAATATAATATCTTACTAATACTGTTTTTCAAATAAAAGTATTTCAAATACATGCCCAGCCCTGGCTGCAATGTTGTAGCATGTTGCTGCAATTTTTGTGTTGTAGGGGAAGTTGCCTATATAATATTAGGGCGAAAGCGGAAAATCTCGTAACGCGGAGAAATCTCACTTCGAGTTTTGTTCGTTCGGAAATGATATGATTGTCGTTTATGACTATTTATGGCAAAGAGTGAAATGTGTACGCTCCGATAAACGCAGCCGCGCGAAACAACTTTCATCACCGGCCGAATCTCGAGTCCGTTTCGCAGTGATTGAAAGCAATCACACGATAATTATTCATCGTGATCTGTGTCATGACAAATGAAGCAATTTACGCGTTTCGAGCGTATTGCGCGCATTTGCGGCCGCGATTCTGATTAAAAGGAAAACGAAAGGAACCTGCATATTTAGGAAAAAGAGTCGTAGATCGTAGGAGAGGACGACGAAGGGAAATGTTGGAAGAGCGGTAAAGTCAGAATTACAA
>NW_017296957.1:753218-761259 GCF_001594075.2 Trachymyrmex cornetzi
GTTTCGGCTCCCTCTGGCCCACGTGCACGCGAATCGGCGTCATCGCCGACGGCCGACGTTTCGGTCGCACGTTGTTAGATGGCAACACCCGGAGTCCGCTGAATTACGAGACAGACGTATACGAGATACGAGCGTAAAATTTGTTTAATTTGGAGACGTAGATAAATAAATAGATAAAAAGAGAGAAAGAAAGAGAATTATTTTATCTGGGTAGACGATAGGTCTCTACCACGTAATCTCTAGCTTCACTTATTTATTTGTCAGACTTTATCTGTTTGTATATAAAAACTAAAAAGAAGTTATAGGGAGAGTTGTAGGGGTAATAAAAAGATCTTGTCTCAAAAACAGGTCCGTATTCTCTCTGCCTCAAATTTATTGACTATAAAATTTCAGAAATGCGTGCATTTAGCGATGAAAATGAAGTGTAACGATCCATAATTTCAAAAGAGGATTTCACAATCCGCGATAATACTTCTATTTAAAAATTAATCGATGCGTTATAAGTTTTGTAAAAAATACTAATTTCGCGTTATTAATATATCAATTACATATAGTTGACATATTCATATAAGCGGTCCTCAAACCTAAATATTATTTTAGTATTGACTTAGTAGAGCAGCAAAATGATATTTTTCTCTATTGTAGAAAAATAGCGTTTTCCAAATTCTTATTTATTTTAAATCTTTATTTTTATTTCACGGTTTAAATTTTTTATTTTATTAATTGAGAAAGATATTAATAACATATTGACCCCATTCTTTTGATCAGAGTAAAATGTTCTTTCATTTGTATAGAAAATTCATCGGATATTATTTTCGACATCTTTTACTTTTAATATCTCCAGTTTTATATATCTGTGCTGTGACAAAATATCACTATATAGTTTCAACATTTTTATCACGACCTGCCGTGATCTAATATATGTAAAGAGAACAATCAATATCTCTTGACACCTATCTTGCTTACCAGACGGTCTTAATGTTGTCTCGGGACATTGGTCACCCTGTCTGGAGTGTATTTTTTCACGTACACACCACGCACACGTATCCGCGCGCCAGACGAGCAAATAAAGCTCGATCCAGATTCAATGCCTCGTTTGGCTTCTTCAGCCGTCAACGAGAGCTATAACAATCGAATACGTGACAAGCGGTAGTTGCATGTGTTTATGACGATCGCAGTCTGCGCTCGTAAAGCTCGATTGGCTGGCCCCTTAAGGCATTCTCGGTCCCGTGCTCCTTGTTTTAAGGCCGACCAAACACGCGACTAACTTCCCTAACAGGATCATCAATACGTACCACTGGGATGCACATGACATTACTTAATTAATTCAAATATCGTTCGAAAATTAAATGTATAAAAGATCGTATATAACAATGGTCGATAACAATGAGTAAAGTTGTAACAGATAATAAGCACTTATAAAACAATTTTTAGTAATTGAAACAGGTTATCTCATAATCGCTTGCCCAAATTCAACATTAATTAAACTGTAATTAAAATTTTTTTTTTAATTTAAATCTTAATTTTCTAAAAAACTTGGCATAATTTTATATTTTTAGCCCTTCAATACCATATTATATGGGTTGTCATTTTTGTCATGAATTTATTACATTGAATATTGTAAAAAATATCACATAAAAATGAATATTATAACAAATTTTTTTTTAAACGAAACGCCAGACATTAAAGGAATATAACTGTAATAAGTGAATGTATATATTCTTCTTAATAAAAAAAAGTTAAAAAAAATTTGGGTATGCCATACTGAGAATAACATTTAAAAGATAAATAATTATAAAGTAAGATAAAATAAAATTGGCCCACTTTTTTTTATAAGTGATATTTTTTGAAACAAGAAAAAATTAATTCCAAATGCTACAACTGTACCTTCCATACATAATTCAACAGCAATGTTGCTTAAAATTTCACCAATAGCATAAATAATAATTAAAATAATACGCAAGGTAAATGAAAAGATTGTACTGTCTGAGAGTAACGAATGCCGAATAAAGAATTAAGTATGTAATCGACTGCTCTTGTATGCAACATTATTTTGTACCTGTTTTTTGTCGTAAGCCACTCTGTCGTGTCGTCCATAGAAAAATATGTATTCAAAGAAAATTGGATTTGAAATGCGGCCGTCGAATCGTGTCACCTAGGATTGTCGCATGGGCTACCAACAATCGATGAACGTGAGCAATTCGATTTGCGTTCGATCTCGCCGAATACAAGGCGTCTCTATTGCGAACGGCGCCGATATCGCTAGAGAAATTTACCTAAGGTGATTCGTTCGAAACAGGCACGTGTATGATCGAGAGATGGGAGAATGATATCATGTAAGAAAGAAAATAGGAGATGACTGGGACGAAAGGATGAAACGAAGGGATATCGCACTTTAGAAAGATTGAGGATATTCTTTGCGGTCACAATCGCAGGAAATAGAGAAGACGCGCGTATGTAGGCTCAAACTGTTATATAGAATATCGTAAAAGGAACGGAAGTCCTATCGAGAAAGAGACGGAGATGAAGGAGATTGAGCGATCGAGATGTACATTTTATAATCGGATCGCCAAATGCGAGAGGATACGCTTTAATTATTTAGCTTCTATTTCATTCCAGAGTACAAATCTATCGGAGGTGGATAAGGAGGTTAACTTTAATCAATTAAGTTAAGGAATTTATACGTAAAATGTGATCTAAATTTTATTTAAGCATTATTGATCGTATATATTAATATTTTTATAGAGATTTTAGATCGAGTTATAAAACTGCTAAATATACGCATGATGCTATCGTCGTGCGGATATTTAGGAAATCTAGAAACTTAAAAACGTAAGAATTACAAAAACGATAAATATAATACATAAATAAGTACATTAAAATCGTTTAACCAAATTCACACTCGCTTATGATTGACGGAATCGAAACAATTGAATCCGATGACCCTGCAGAAGCGGGAGTTGACTGGCGAGAGGAAGATGTGGATTGCGAGATGCAAGAAGAGCGTACGAAGGAAGCATGGGAGAAGCTCATCTTTGTTTTGTAATTAAATTTAGTCGCCGACCGAGAAGCACGTTTTTAAAATAGTTCCCATTCTTAGCTTGCCATGTAGGCATGTAAGCAACGCGACGATACGTCCTAACGGCGGTCTTTGGTGTTATAGTCGTGACGCGAGAACCTCTCAGTTGATTCCAAACTTCCCAACGGTATCATTCACTACGAAACCAAAACAGCATCGTATTTCTGAAAATACGTTAAATCCTTCACATAATTTCGCCTCGTTTGCACTTTCGTTAAGGGTGATCTGTACAAAATTGTTCTTAAATGTCTCTTCATTCCGCGTAATTTTTATACAGAAAGAATCGTTAATAAATAAATATTAAAAAATTTAGCTGAATACAGATCTGAACAAAATTTTGTTTCAATCTTCAAAGTAATATACACTAAAAATATCTATAAATTTAGCTAAATTTAAAAATAATTTTGTTAGACCATCTAGATTATTATGCGGAACACTCAAACTAGTTATTAGAATATCAAAACATTTTACAGCATTACTCATCATGCTTGAAATTCTTACGTAATTATTTTGATTGTACAAAATTATTTTTGTATTTCTACCTTAATTTTTAGATGCTTCAACCAAATTATTCTTTTTTCGCGTATTATAAATTTAATTATGATAATTTATATTTTATTTTTATAAATTGTTTTTTAAACATGCAACTTTTTAATTTTTGCATAATTTTCGCGTAGAACTGCAAAGTATCTTTCGTCGATTCAATGAGTTTACAAACCACAAATGTACATTTCGTACTCTCGTGCAACGATGCATGACGCGCGTGTTCACGTCACTCTTTTTTGCAGCTGCAGGATATTATTATCCTTCGGCTGCAGACATAATAGAAAATAGTCTCAAACCGCCTTGGCCTTAATAATATCACGGAAAACGGTAGAAAAACTGTAAGCAGATGCTACACTGTTTAGTCTGAGCGTGAGACCCACTTAGCTCGAGTTTACTACTGTACGCACGTCTGACATTGCCGCGTATTGAGCTATCGACGTACGCGTCGGGAATTCGCAGTTCGGATCAACGCAACAGAGTGTGAAAGATAATATGACGTGCCTTGGCTGAACGGTAACCCTTGCACCTATACTAATTACTTGCTATTATCGATGGGTGTATTACTTGAATGATAATTCAACTGTGCTATGCGATTTCTGCCGTTTTGACGATCAACCACAATTGTAAGTGATTGCTTGCGTAAACGGCATTGTGCGTAATTAAGCACGATATTAAATGCCTAATTACGCGAATTGTATTATTATTGTTTGTTTTAACGCACACATGTAAGAAGGATATTTGTCGATGTTTTATCAAGTAATATCACGAATTTAAAAATATGAATGCAGGAAGTTAATTATAAATGAAAAATGAAAAGAATTTTTTAAGGAGATAAAAGGTTGATAAAATAAGATTTATTTTAGAAATAACGATATGACTTAGTCATGCGATACATGCGGGTCATATTTTAATATATTTAATAATATATAAATCCCTTAAGAACCGTGTATGTGCGTGGCATGAGGGAGGTTTGCCGAAGTTGATAGAGTCGCAAATTAGACACGAAAAAGGCAGGTCGAACGGAAAAGATAGCAGGTGTTACACGGAAAGAACGATTTTGCTGTACAATTTAACTAGATACAGATCTGAAAATAATTTGAAGCATTAAAAAATAACGATGTAGATAACACGAGCATGATAAGCAATGCTGCAAAATTTTGACATTCTAGCAATAAATGTAAGCGTCTTACAAAATTATTTTTAAATATGTATCTACAGCTTTTAGTAAAACCGTCCTTTCAATAATCGGCATTAATAAATTGTGCATCAATAAAATAATATTGTTCGATTATTTGTAATCAGCAAGTAATTATTACAAATATTTCGGTGATCTAACATGGTATTTTGACACATCGGCATATGTATCAGAGCGGAAAAGGATTTTCGATGCCATATGTGTCTCAAGTAGATAGAGAAAAGTCACCGATACTGACATAGGTCTCCTAAAATGACACCCTCTTATTTCTCAGAAACTAACTATTGCATTTTATTAATACTAGTAAAATCATGATCTGTTTAGCTAATTAAAGAAGTACAAACTCATAATTCAATAAGTAGATAGAGAAAAGTCGCCGATACTGACATAGGTCTCCTAAAATGACACCCCCTTATTTCTCAGAAACTAACTATTGCATTTTATTAATACTAATAAAATCATGATCTGTTTAGCTAATTAAAGAGAAGTACAAACTCATAATTCATATATGTGACTTATTTCTATACCAAATCAGCTAAAAATCAATTTTATGAACCCAAGAAGAAAATTCTTACGGTGTTCTTTTGTAAATTGCGTAATGAAAATAATAGTGACTGTATTATTGATAATATTATGTCATTTTAAATGTTTACAGTTTCATAAATTAGTTTTCTTTACAGAATAGGATATATCTTTATTTATAAAATAGAAATGTTGGTATTATTGCCTACTATGTCAGTTTTGGAGCCCATTTTGTCAGACGCTCATTTTTGCATAACTTACGAAAAACTTAATTATTGTAAAATCGCAAACGGTATTATAAAAATTGCTTATACTATCTGATAGAAGACACTTTTTACTTTGTATTTATGTTTTTGAAGTTATATTTTTATCTTTTGTTTATGAAATATTGTCTAAAAACAAAATAGTATGTCGATATCGGTGACCTTCCTCTACTATTATATAGAACTACATGAAATTAAAGAAAATCGCAGAATCATTTATTACTTTTTTTTATTATTTATTATCACTCAGTTATATTTTTTCGGTTCTTTCTTTAATTTTTTAAGATACTGTCTAAAAACAAAATAGTATGTCGATATCGGTGACTTTCCTCTACTATTATATAGAACTACATGAAATTAAAGAAAATCGCAGAATCACTTATTATTTTTTTTTATTATTTATTATCACTCAGTTATATTTTTTCGGTTCTTTCTTTAATTTTTTAAGATTAAATTTACGAGCAAGATAATACATATCTGAAGCTCTACTCTTCATCTGATGCCAAGTAAATTTTATTTCAATAGAATTTTAATTTGAGGTTTAGATGTTTAAAATATCGGGAGAAAATCGTTCGATGGAATCTTCGATCCAATAAATACCGTACAATTATAATATATCTATAACAAATATTGTACATATATACATTAGCTGTACTTATTCCAATATGAAGAGCGTTTATTGCGAAAAGAATGCCGTGAATGTGAATCGCCTCGCGATACTGCCGCGCGTATAAATCTCTGATCGAGAACACTACCGTCGGTGGTTTACATCTCGGCGAGAGACACGCGAACGAACGAGGGGAGATCGCGACAAAAATGTCTTTGTCGGTGCCTCCGCGCGCATACTTCGACGGCCCAACAATTACATTCCACGCGTCGTTCCGCGTCGTCCATCCCCGAGAGTTCGCGTCTCCTTCGGTCCCGGCGCATCCCCCCTCGCCCCCGTTCTATATTCCATCTGTGCAATTCACCAAGCGGTTCCCGGCTTCCCGCCTGGAAAATTTCGATACACGAGACGCCGTACGGTCACTCGCGAGATCAAAGCCTGCACCCTTTACGTGCTCGGCATTTCAATACGTCTCTACCCTGTCTTCGACGGACTTGGCCCTGGATTCCGCTTTTGATTTCACGCGAGAGGGTGTCGCGGCCACGTCGCATGTCCTGACGTTTCAATTTGTACCTTCCCGGCAAATTTACGGACGACTTTGGAGATTTACACTGTATTGGCTGGCGCGTTGCCTCGGGGACGCAAAAAAATCTCAATACATCAGCAATACGTTGCTGAATTAACAGTTCGCCGGATAGAAGCTAGGCTTCTATATATGCAAATGAAATGTATGCTCCTGCATGTGCGCAGACACGAAATGCTTTTCACGGATTAATTTATAGCAGTATTACGTATACACATCTGTTCCAAACGTGTGAATATAATTTTTCAAATATTGATTACGGCTGCCAAATATGAAATACGACTCAAATGATGCTCTATATATTCTATATAGAATCGTGTGGTAAAATAATGGATCTCTCTTTGGTGCGGTTTAAACGTGCTCGCGGCCGTTGCTCTATCATTCGCGCGTATAATATTATTCTCTCTGTATCTTTTGCGTATTATCCCGCGCCATGTAATGATACAGCGGGTGCGTGCATATGTACCGTGTTATATGCACCACGTGAAAAGGGTGTGCCATGCGTATATATGCATGCACGTAATGTATATATGCATTATTCTTACGTCCACAGTACCGCGCGAATTTTACATCTTCGAGAAACTGAGAAATAACATTTTAACACACAAATTGGAAAAGATTAAATTTCAAATCCAATAATTGATCTAGAAAACGCGCGCGCGAAGATCAAGATATCTATATATATTGCTAAATTGTAACGAAAACGAAGTTCGCTGCTGCTTGCCATACTATATCCATAGACGTAACGAGAATAGACTGCGCATTCCTATGAAGTTGTCACTGTCAATTTAGAAAGAGTGAAGTAGCTTGAATTATATTGCTCACACACACACACACAAATGCACAGAAAAGTATCGAGTTGAAGAAAAATGCTGATATACCATGATGGTATGATTCAATTCTCTCTTTCTAACGAAGCACAGATGTGCTTTAGAGTGAGAGATGCATAGCCTATACCTATAATTACTTTTATGACTATATTTGACTTTTCTTATTTCTACATAAATCTGCAGGTATCTGCGTTAAGACAGTAAACGTGCAAGGTTAATTGCATGCACTGTAACATGTGCGTTGCACGAGTACGGGAGCCCTTGTTTTTTATCCGTCGGGTAAGCCTGTGGCGAAAATTTATTTGGCCAAGGGCATCGTCGGCGAAGCTGCCTCTCGCTACGACACTGTACTCGCAATCTGTCTGCTCGCAGTCTGAGTGGTGGTGTAGCGGCGGAGGCGGCGGAGGCGGCGGAGG
>NW_017296957.1:761484-818989 GCF_001594075.2 Trachymyrmex cornetzi
CCAACCAAACCGTTCGAGTGAACCGCTCTCTCCGGCTCCTACTCTGCACTGCCGTCGCGCACCCCCTTAAAAAGTTAAAATACTCTGTCCTCGCGCCTCCGTCTACCGCCTCAACCCCCCAGACTGCTCCACCCGTCACCATCCCCCGCGCTGCACCGATCGCGTCGGTCCGCAGCTCCTTCGTCGTCGTAGTCGTGCTCGTCTCGGTGTGCCAACCCTTCTAGATTTTATTATTACCATTTCTAGTAGACACCTTCCTTCGCTTTCTTCTCGTTCTTATCCAGTTTTCCGTTCTTTGCGCGTCTTTTTTGCGCGGGTGGAGAAGGCTGGAGGGCACAGGGGCAATCTAGCGTTCCCCGACGGGGGTCTCTTTGAATTTATTTCGTGTAGATGAGGCGCTGTTGAGTGCGCCGTATTTCAAATTGTTTTAATGGGGGATGCATTGTACGCAGGTTCTTCTGCCGTCCGTCGTTCTGCGATCGTACTACTCGCGAATCTCTCTTTCTCTCTCTTTCTCTCTGTCGAGAAAGGCGTCCTCTCGGACGGTGAAATAGATGTCTGATATTTAAATGCGAAAGCGCCCGTTAATTTGAAATTCATTCCTTTGATAGTCCGCTTCTCTCGTTTGACTCGCACGAGAGCTCTGTTCGACGCGGGCTTATTTCCTCCTCCTCGTCTCAAGTCCTTCTCTCGTGTAATACGTCTGTCGCAAGAGTATCGAGTTGGCTTCTCCATTCATGGATCTCCCAACTAGGAGATGTATGAAATGTTTAAGTTGGCCTTGATGCTTCGAAAGATCACATAAGGCTGTTCTGACAGCTTTGTAAACTCTACAACTTTTCTCTTATATCTCTTGAGGATTGCTATAGATATGTGATCATCAATGCCTTAACAAAATACTCGAATGTTTTAAAAAGTTTTTAATAACTCTACATTTTTAATACGTGTCAATTTTATTGTAATTATTATTGTCTTCATAGAATAAAATCTAAGGAGAATGTTAAAAAAAGGCCGATTCTTAATCACCAAAAAGTAAAAAGTAAAAGATATCATATTTTTTGTAGATTTTGACCTCCTGAATACGATAAAACTATTAAAAAGTTCGTAGCGTTTGGAGGACACTCGAAAATTGAGCGGGAATATAATCGTATTTATACAAATTTCAATATTCTTGCTCAATTTTCGAGGTGTTCTCCAAACGCCACGAACTTTTTAATAGTTTTATCATATCCAGGAGAACAAAATCTAAAAAAAAACATTATTTCTTTTACTTGTATCTTTTGAGCAAAAATGTCCTTTTTTAACATCGTCCTTTGTTGAAAAGGGAAAATTAAACACGCACATATTATATTGAGAAAAATGTTTGATTATAATTACAGTAAAATAATTATAGTTAAGAGCTCCATTTTTATAGTTATTACTATGTTAGTAATAATAATTATATTCATAGTTTTATAAAAAAAATATAGTTGGCATCGAAAAGTATACCAATTACCACAGTTTAATTATAGTTAAATTATAGCAATTGCAACTATTTTGTCTGAATATAGGATATTTTATAAAAGGGTTTGTAAAAACTGTTTGTTCTTCCCAATCGAAAGCAGAAATGCTTTTGAATATTACGAAAGAAGCGTACATGGATTAGTTGATCTCTTCATATCGACATCAATAAGGTAGTAAAGATGTGGACCTCTGTTCTGCCAGAGTCCTGCCTTATCTAAGAAAGTCATCAGTTTCTACCTCCATCATCATGCTCGACCTTCCTTGAATACCTGTGGAACAGTCGCTCGACCCCGCCACCCATTGTTCACGACGATCAATCGTCAACCGATGAACACGACCCTCGTTCCGCCGGCGTAACTGCGGACAATTTCATTGACAATTGCCACGCATCCAATCACGCACAGACACATATCGTGGACGCAGCGTATGCACATGCATGCACACTCGTGCACTTTACGTGCGCGTCGGTCCGTGCATTCGTACTCGGCCAGCAGCAATCGAATCGCCGCGCCGCGGCCGTGGCGGTGGGGGAGGCGGCGTGGAGGCGGCGTGGGGGCGGGGGGGGGGGGGGGGGAAGGGGTATGATCGAGGTCAAGAGAGACAGAGGGGGAGAGAGAGAGGGAGAGAAGGAGAGCGAGAGGTCCGAAGTTCTGTCTGCGTGGAACCGTGACGGACCACGGCGTTGCATTCAAACGACGATAAGTCTCGGGGCTTTGAAGACACCGGTCAACAGCGGGATAAGAGGCGGCGAGGAGGGGGTTCAACGACCCGTTGACAGCCAGACGGGCGGACGCGGGCCAGACCAGTGCATCAGCCCGCTCGGGGCAACGGAACGGGGGAATGGGGGGAGAGAGAGGGTAACGGGCAGCGAAAAAGAGGAGAGAGAGAGAGAGAGAGAGAAATAGTATGTGCGTGTGTGTGATACAGAGAAGGAAAAAAGCGAACGATCGCGGACAAGGACGAGGCGCGGTGGCGGCAGGGTTAAAGAAAGCCGTAGAGAGAAGGAGTATATCGCTGTTATTATCGCCATCGACTTTTATCGCCAGACGATAACTCCCGGCGCTCCTGACGGTTACCCTAGACGTTCCGACGATGCTTTTTTCTCGTTCTCGTTTCCCTCCGCTTCCCTACCGTCCCCCTTTTTCACGCCCTCGACCGCCCCCGTTTCGCCAACGCTCGTTCCCGATGCAACTCTCGTCGCAATGGGTCCTTTCGTTTTGTGCCTTTCTTTGTGTCTCCCTTCTTTTTTGTTCTTAAGCTTGGATGCATATTTGTTTCATTTCAAATGTAAAAAAATCCAAGAGTGTAAATTAAAACAAACCGATTTAATAAAGAATAATCTAATAAGGTATGAGACAACTCGCGATTTTTTTGCATATTATAAACGAGCGCGATAATGCACTAACATTGAAGTTAGAACCTTAGAAAACTCGGATTTCAATGCTATATAGCTACTCTGATGTGATTTTATTAACATTGGTTAGCAGTTTTAGTTCCACAATCAACTAAAGTAAATTACCTCTTATGTGTATGTTATAGTAATTGTATTAGAAAATTGACACTCAATTGATTTCAAATATTAAACACAGAAGTAATTCTAAAATAACAAATCATTTTGTTATCACTTAATTATAATAAAAAGATTGTAATAGTAATTTAAATAATTAAAAATAATAAATTTGTCATAATAATCTAATATAAAATAATCTTAATTTATTCGTTTTATATATATAAATAGAACAATTGATGCACACACAAGATACATTTTATTAACTCAAAAGAAATAATATCAAAAGTCGGATTCATTGAAACTATATATAATATATTAATCTATTCATAGTTATATTTTTGTTACAAACTTTGCTAAAATTTATCTTGAGACAAGAATTATTTAAGTAAATCTTGAGAATCAATTTGTCATTCAGAGATAGAATAGCCAATTTATTTGATTTAATTGCAATTAATACTAATTAAAAATGTATTCAATTAATTATGAAAAAACGAATTCTCATGAAACCTGATATTAAAATAATTTACGATTGTGCATTGTGTATTCTGCAATATTACGTGATGAAATAGCAGATTTCACGTTATTAAAATATAGTATCTTTGTGCCGATTGTTATAAAAAAAATATCCAAGTTATTAATAAAAGATGAATAAAATATAAAAAATTAAAACAAAACTAAATTATTTTTTTATAAGAGTAAATAGTGAAATATATTTTTGTATAATTTTAATTTATATTTGTAAAACAGATAGTTTGGAAAAATCTCTGAATATTGTTTTTTTTTTGTATCAGCTTATATAATATTTAATCGTGGAACAAATATATGAATAACTGAATACAGATCTCGGATTATATTCAAAAATATTGAGGAAAGAGAAAAATAAAGTAATACAATTACATTAACAATTTTTCTTTCTCTTTATTTTTTTACGTACACATACACAGAAGAGTAAATATCTCTCTCTTGTTGCTTTTATTATCTACGAAATAAGAACGCTACAAAATAATTTAAAGATATACATGTATAGATATATGTGTATACATCTATATAATTTTATATTTTAAAAGAATGCTAATTTTCTGTTCATCGATTTCATTCCTTTTGATTTCTGACTAATTATACCTCGTGTTAGTCATAAATTTAAATGTTAAATCTATTATAATTAAATTAAAAATTCACAATATAAAATTGAAAAACCAAATAAAACTATTTATATGTTATTTCTTTGTAGTATTTTCAACTGCATATCCTGAAAATTTTAGCCGACCTTGGCAATTTTTTATATAAAATATTCAATAAATTAACAATTATTTTAATTACAAAATTAAATATTTATATCAATCTGTCATAATCCATGATCTGTTCCTAATTAATAGATTTCTATAAAACGTTATACAGTGCTTGTTGCATTTACTATATGTATCATATATTCTTATACCATATTCAGTTCTTATGAATAATTTACTAATCTCGTGATTCTTTTACTGTTGTGTGATATCTTCCAAACCTCTTCTTTCTCCTTTCTGCTTCGTTGCACACATACATTCACGAAAATACAATTAATTATGATAGCGAGTACTAATTGCCAGAAGAGAATAATCATACGGCACTTTGTATGACACTCCCGACGTTAATTGTACCTAATACTGCAACCAAAGATTAACACGAAAAAATATATGTAGTTTTATTAAATACGTATATTATTAATAAACGATCCATATACTCGTGTACTTTTCGCGTTTTTAATTCGAAATTAATGAGCGAATTAACGAGAAATTCAATGCGCAACACGGGATACATTTAATTCTAAGCATTATAAAAATCATTATCTTGACGATTAATACGTTTCATTGATGACTCATGTTTGAGTTTCTGTTCAGGTCTTTATAATAAATTTTTTGTAATAAAATACATTATGAAATACATTTTACTTAACAAATGTAACAAATATGATTAAAGTTAATCCTACATTGGTGGAACCGGGTCTAATTACAGTTAGTTGGAGTTTGGCTGAACTCTTCGCATTACATTTCTTTCGTCAATTAGGATTCAAGTAACGATATTATTCTCATAACGATATTTGTCATTATCCTACATCGAGTCACGAAACAGAGCAATAATACGTACGTGATAACCGTTATTGAAGTCCATTTAAAGTGTAAGGCGCAGAATATTCAGTAGATCTGTTCGCGTTGCATGAAATTCCCAAATATCTTTGCACTTAAAATGAGATAGATACACATTTTGCCTTAAAAAGAGAGAAAGCGAAGACGTCGAGTACTAAAAGTGCAAGCAACGCGAACAGATCTATTATTATTTCGTAGTATGCTCTATGCATATATATAGTGAGAAAGCAAAAAGTATTCGTACAACGAAATTTGTTATAAAAAAAGTCTTATTTGTAGAAAATAAATATTAATTAGCAATTTTATACACACACAATGAATATACTCTGTTCTAACATAAACAACCGAGCTTCGCATGTATGCCTGATTTTAGAAGCTAATCACACATTTTGTCTCTGGCTGTTGTCACCACAAGATCGTCTTGTCGGTTTCTAAGATAGGTTTACATTAAATCTGACAATTTGATGAGCGATGTGTCTCCACCTTTGTGATATAATGTATCGGACTTCGTCTTCACTTTATCTTTTTTGGCAATTGGATAAAGAAGAATGAACTACATTATCACGGATTCCTACGTTGGAGTTACGAGTATTATGTAATTGAATTTAATTTGAATGTATATTGATAAGGAATATACAAACATAAGGGTCGAAACGTATATTTTTTATGATATAATTTAAATTCACAAGCAAATAAATTGTGCATCCGATTAACCGATGTCGGCTCTGATGGGCTAGCTTTTTATTATTATATTTGATATATTCTTGCGAGCCTTATTTCAGATTGTTGATGGTTTAGAAGCTAAATTTCTCGTTTATTTTTCAGATATATTTTGTATAATTAATACACATCTTTTTGGTATATACAATTTTAAGAAACATACAGTCTATTTTATTCTTTATCAATAAATTGTTAATTATCCAACAAGAAATGATCGTCGAATCGTCGTATTTATATCGATTCGACATCAATTCGATGGCTCATTTCTCGCTGGATAATATTTACTTTTTAAAAACAAAGTTTTTTAGAAAAATCTTTTCTCCGTACGAATACTTTTTGCACTCACTGTAGTTGTTTCGTAGACGAGTATTTCGCAGAAGCAAGACGGTGACGTACGACCTTGGTGTTTGTTTTGGTAGCGGCGCGCTACGGCTTAGGCAAGGCCGCCGCGCCGCGCCGCGGCCGTGTTGTCATTCGAATGTCGAATGGAGAGGCTTGAGACGCAAGGCAGGTAGCGGCGCGAGTCGCTCCGCATTTCACACCGCGTTACACATCGAGACGCGATCGTGTCGAATGGGAGGAGATACCGAATTCCATTATTTCCTACAATTAGCAGCTACCAACTAGCACGCGTTTAATTAACTCTCGCGATTAACGTAATACACCGACTATTTGTCAGAGCAAATATTTCGTATGACTTATTCAACCTACGCAGGGATCGAAACGATAGGTAATGGAAAATCAAAACCATAAATTATTGTTTTATCGCGGCATTTATTTGCGGTCGATAATGCTCGTTTTAACAATGCTTCGGATGTATCGTTGAGCTTTGAATTTATCATTACTATTACTGATTTGTTCACTACTGTTGGATTAAGAACCCGGAGTAATATTTGACTGTTTATTCATAATACATATTTCATTGGATCAGAATAAAGCTACGTACTTTTTTTTCGCATTGTCTTCTCGTTGTGGTATTAAATACGATTAGTGTCGGGAGTGCCGTACAAAGTGCCGTACGATTATTTCATTCCGGCAATTAGTACGCGCAATTATAATTAACCGTATTTTCTCGAGTGTTGTGTACGAGTGCAACGGTGGAGTCTGAGAAGGAGAAGACTTGGGAGGCATCGCATAATAGCAGAGTATAACAAAAAGGTTATTAGAATAAATTATTATATTTTATGTTTTACAATAGATTTCTCTCCACGAAAATTATATCACAGAATATATAACATGTATGTAATAGTGTACGCAGAGACGTTAAGATGATAAGAAGAGTACAAAAATTTGTACTTATATATAACTTTTCATAAAGATCTATACTCTATAGAAATGGATGGATCATGACAGATTAGTACAAATATTTAATCTTGGAATATGGATAATTATCAATGCATTATATTAAAAATTATATATTGAACATTTTATAGGTATGTAAATGGTCAAAAACGACTACAATTTTCAGAACATAAAGAATTAAGAATATAATAAAGAGATAATATATATTAATGTTTTGATATAATTTATTTACTTCTTTCTTTGCTTCTAATATTTTTTAATACAATTTGAGATTTTTTATATATAACCAAGATAAAATATTGTATAATTTGATAAACAGGAAAATAATTTTTAAAGATTTTTCCAATATGTGACTTTCACAAATAAATAAACTTTGAAATAAAAGAAAAAATAAGATAATATATTTCCGCTAATTTTCACATAAGAATCATACAAGCATTAAGATCCAGCTAGACCGTGTAAAGGCTTTGATTTCTATAGTTTATATTTATTCTTGTTAACAAACTTATTTTAATTTTTCACAGTTTCTATTCGTCTTTGTTTACTGAAAAGAATATTTTTATCGTTTAAAACAAAAGTCAAAAATAAGATCTAATAGGTATTCCATCGTAGATGTAATTTTACAAAATATTAATTGTACAATATTTCAGAGTCAGATTTCACAGAAATAATCGTTGTGTTTCTTACCAATAGCAAAATTGATTTGCAAATGTATCTGTTATTAACATGACTGATTAATTTGTCTGTGTCTCGAGATATAAAATTTTATTCTGAGTGTCTCGCCTGACATGCTTTTTAATACGAGATTCATGTAACGAAAGACTATAAATACGTCTTTAATCTGAATGTTGAGACACGATGAGAAAAGTTTACAGACGAATAGCTGTAAGAAGCTATAAAATATTAATGACATTTATTATTCCCCTGTGTATTATTTCAATTCAATGTATCGTCTCTTAAATTAGCATACTACTAACAATAAGAGAAACAGAGAAAGAGAAAGATTTCTGTGGATAAAGCAGAATGGTTACGTCTTCATCTATCTATAGTAACGTTTAATTTTCATTACGTGCCGTCTCGGGTGTATGTCTTTTTTATCGTAATTTCAAAAGAATTATCACTTAATTCGTCGGCGTCGTTTTTTATGTTTGCCTTCGTCCGCATGCGTCAGTATCCTCTTGTACAGACATTTTTCCGCGAAAAGCAATAAATGTTCTTCTCCCTCGTCATCTCTTAGCGCGATTTTCGCGCGAACATTAAAGGCGCTGACGTTTGGCGATAAGAACGACGGTACAAAGAACGAAGCCTTTTCCGCGAGAAACGTTGTTCGTATTTCGCGTTTGATTATTGGTCATCCAATTTACGCATGACGTTTCGCGAGCATATGTAATATGCACATATTACGCATCGTCAAAATGTATTTTTCAACGGTCGCGCCAGTCTCGTACGGTCTGATGCATCCCATCGATGCGCGGAGTCGTTCAATTATCCGAAATGATGCGTATCGTTGTGATCAAAGCGCCAATAAGGAAGGAAAGGGTCATCCTCCGCCCGTCATCGTACTCTTGTAAACATTGCGAGCTCTCTGCGATGCCGTCACGTATAACTGATGCGCGCGCGGCATATCAATTTTTTACGATGCACTCGACGTGATATTTAACTTTTCACCATGTGAGCCCCGTCATGCGAGCCCTGTCGCGTTTGAAAGTCCATAAATTGAATAATTGGATAAAAATAACGGACGGATTCAAATCAAATCGAGTACGAATTTTATACATACGTATTACATTGCGTATATATTTATTAAAGCATCGGCAGTTTCAATTAATTAAACCCAGTTTTTTATATTCACCTTTTTAATAGTAGTTCTGACTACGGTACAAAAATTAAGGAAATTATATCAACCATTAGTGTTAACGAATTTCGTGTTACAAGCCGATAATATCATAGTTCGAAATCGTTTTTAAGTAATGTCTTAATGATATCGATACGACTCTCTAGCTGGTATTCATGGTCGATTCTTATATTTAAGACCGTCTTAAATACAATCTTAAGATGTTATAAGACAATACACAGAACCGTATTAGCATTTTAAAACATTAGTTAAGACGGCCTTAAAACAAGAATGGACTATTAATATCGACCTGTGTTTGATTCATGACATCTTAGGACTATACTTAAGACGGATTTAAATATAAGAACCGATTCTTTGAATATCGATACTAAAACTACGTATATTAAGGAGGTTGTAAGGGCATAAAATACATATATTAATATTTTCGCTTTAAACAAACTACATACATGTGAAAGTTGTATTCATAACATTCTGGTTTTATTGAGCAACACATTTTTATAGGTTATTTATTTTATTTATTATTAGTTTTATTGTTATAAACAAAAATTGTTAAAATAATAAGAAAAATCTAAATGTTTTTATATAAATATATTAATTAAGTACTAAACATGACTTATGCAAAGTATTTCATTGAGATTCACCAGTTTATAGCAAATAACAAATTTTATTTATTTACTGAACAATTAATGTCTGCATCTCAAGATAACTTTACAAAAATATTGTTGAATTCCTAGAGTATTTATATAAAAAAATTGAGATTTTTATCATTATTTTATAATACATTTTCATATATTTATATTAGAGAACAAATTTAAGTGATATTACTACTTATTTAAATAACTTTTGATCCAGATGGTCAATTGTTTCTATTTTTTTTGTATTATTATTAAATGAAATTTAGAATAGTCTGTAATTTTTTCAAGTAGTTCTTAACATATTGCATTTGCCTTACAACCTCCTTAAGTCAAAACATGAAATTTTTGAAACAGTTAATACTTTTTAACATAGAAAAATCATAGATAATATTTTGAAGCAAAAGAAAGAAAGAAAAAGCGAGAGAGTAAGATTATTTTCATATGTTTTTTATCCAAGTATTTTATTTAATAATATATAAAATAATTGATTTCTCCATCATGAGACATACGGATTACTGATGACGAGATATATAATATTCAACGAAACGTAGCGTAATTACACACAATTTATATATTGGAACGTAATATATATACGTAATTTAATTAGGGATAGTTATATTACGTATGACATTGCACGTAATATTATCAGGATTGGCAGGTGAATAATGGGCAAGTCATAGCTTACTGTAATGCGAACCTTAAACGCAGACGGAGAGTTCGTCGAGCTCTTAATCGATTTCTTTTTTCGCAATCGACTTGTCTTGTTAACCGCAGACTCGCGATTGATGCATAAGCACGCGTCACAATGCCGGGCTTGCGAGAATCAAGGCATCTGCTTTGTCACGACGAGCGTGATCCGTGCCTCTACGTTTTCTTTTCTTTCTCTCTGCGCCGCTGACGACTCTCGCCCTATCTTCTTCTCCTGCATTCCCCTCGTCTCTGCTTATCGCATTGTCAGTTTAGCACACAAGGCTCGTCCACGTACGCCACGCATGACGAACGCGGCGATATGACGCCGCTCGCTGTGCGTGACGTTTACGATCGGTGTCTTGAAACCGGCAGGGGTAGCCACGTACATCGCTCGTAAAAATTCAGTTTGCTTGCAGACAAGCCTCCATGTCTCCCTCATGCGTTTTTCTCCGTTCCTGCCGGCTCGTCTGCGTTTGATGAGATAATAACGTTAACGCTTAAATGTGTGCATGCAATGGAAACGTCTCTCTCTATATATAGTAAAACTTGATAATATTTGTAAAACTTGGCAATATTTCACGGATAGCTTGGCGATACTAAATGTGTTTATTTGGTTATATTAATTGTAGTATTAATTAGCGAAATTATTATATATTTTAAAGAACATTTAAGTGTTTAGTAGACTTGAGATAATGTATTTGAACACAGACAAGTCTTCGATTATACATTTTCTTTTCGTGGTCGCTTTAGAGTTTGAGGATATTAATCATTATTAAACGGATGATGAGCATATAATTGTCACTGCTTAATTAATGGATACGATCCTTTTACCGATATTGGCAGAAATATTATTATGAATCGTATAATCAACTAAATTTGTATTGCTGTATTATAACAAATAATATATATTTAAAGTACCATTTAAAAAGAAACAGAGTACATTAGCTAAAAATAACACTTCTACAATCATATTTAAAGTACCATTTAGAAAGAAACAAAATACATTAGCTAAAAATAACACTCTACAATCATATTTTTACTCTTTCCGTTTGCAATTTGGGTTTTTTTTTATACAACTCAAGATTTTTTTATTGTTCGAGATTTTTAAAAAATGTGGAACAATTCAGGGTTACTTTTCAACATCTTTATTACATTATCAAATAGTTTTTTTTAACTCAAACGTCTAAAACTTATATTTAATCCACTTTCCTTCATGTCGAAGAAATTTGAGAGTAAAATTTAACTTGTGCCAAAAAAGATGTAGGTAAAATTGATTAGAGGGTAATTGAGACAGAGGGGGGGGGGGGGGGAATCCGACTGTCTAATAACATTTCACAAAAGAATGTAGATACTGTTTGTTCCTGACACCTTGGAATTAAGATGACGGGTCACACCCGTCTCGTATAGGACATTCCAGACGTATGACAATGACTCTCGCTCGATTGTTTCTTGTTATCTTCACCGAACCCGCCACGCATCAATTTCCATAAGAGCATAAAGATAAACGCATAAGTATGTATCGTCGCTGGTAAAAGGCCTAGTGTAAATCTCGCAGAATGCGCGACGTTTATGCGCCTTTTCACGCTTACGCTCACCCTGCGTTATGCAAATCCGCGAAAATCAAATCGTCACCTCGGGCAGACGCTAGCGCGTTTTCGAATAAGGGGGAAAAAAAATGTGCACGCGTGAAAGGATTGACTGTCTCTCATCTGGGCGACTAACGCGTTCGGGATGCGAGGTGCATAAATAAATTCCGTAGTCGAAGCCGAAGAGCGATGCGAGCCGCGAGTATCTCGCCGGGGCACCCCGTATAGATCGCTTTTGCCATTACGGGACATCATGGGGCCGCCGACAAAAATAAACTCGCCTTGACAGAGACAGATCGCCTCGTTCATCCGCGAGTACTATACGCGCGCGCGAATGCATTTTGCGTCTCTCACGATCGATAGATCGGAGAGCGCGGGCGGGGAGAGACTTGGTCGCGCCGGAAACCCCGACGAGTGGAATTGCGATTGTGCACCAGGATACGAGAATGTTCCGGTTCCTTTGGTCTTCTGGTTACATTCGCCGCCGGTGCGCGTGTCCGCTCGTCTGTCTGTCCGTCCAACCGTCCGTCCGTCCGTTCGTTCGTCCGTTCGTCTGTCTGTCTGTCTGTCTGTCTGTCCGTCCGTCCGTTCGTTCGTCCGTCCGTTCGTCCGTTCGTTCGTTCGTTCGTTCGTTCGTCCGTTGTCTGCTCCAGCGCACTTCGGACGAGTGCATCGCCGTCTGGCCCCGGCCAGAAGGGTCTTTGACCGATTATCACTTGGTCTTTATGGTCTTTGAGGTTCTTTTAAACCACCTCGCCGCTTCTCTGCTCCGTGTCCGTCTGCCCTCTTTCCCCCTCGACCCCGAACGTCTCCTCTCGCCCTCGCCGTCGCCGCCGCTGGCGCCGACACGGCGTACACGGGGACCGAAGGGAAGAAAATCGGCGAGACGAGGAAAGGTGCGAACGAGCGACGAGGACAGCGGGCCATCGGAGGCCGGGGTAAACAACATCGTACATGGTACCCGCGAGTATACCTACCTTCGCACAATGCGAAAGCTTAATGCATCGCCGAATGGGCACTCGTATTTGTCGTATATACGCGGTCATATCCCGCCGTCTCTCGTCGAGTTTTCGGCATCAACGCCACGAACGTCGCCGCAGCGACGGACGAGTATTAAGCTATGCTTATTGTTATAACGAGTGATGATTTGGCAGTTAGCACTCTCCATTCTCCATCCAAACACGTGCGTTACGTGCCCTGTCGAATTCGAATGTACTAACAGAAGATACAAAGAATATCGCGTTGTAGACAAAAGATATGTGGAATAGATGAAATGTAAATAAATTAATAGATAACAAATCTTCTAATTGGTAGACGTGAAATCACCGAATGATTCATACAACACAGATTCCAACGGTATTGCATCGATGTTGCAACGTTCCAGTAATATTACATTGCAAACGTTGCGATATTGCTGCGAGGTTCTGCATTATATGGGAGAGAAATCAGAGTTGTAACGCGAAAGAAAGCAAAGAAGATTCGAAATTAAATGATTTTGTGAGAGATGTAGATTTTATAAAACGTGTAAGTCTGCAATAAGTAATCGATAAGGCGTTTATAATATTCAAGTGACTTTATTATATGTGTGTATGATTTCATCTTCCATATAAAAAAATACATTGCATATATATTAGGTGTTAAACTTAATTCCTGTCGTTTTTCGTCTCCAAAATTGATTTGTTTCGAAGGGAAGATGAACGAATACCTTAATCGAAGTAATTTCCTCCATTTTCTACTTTATCACTAATTAATAATACTTTATTAATAATGCTTCGATGAAGATATTTCCCTTCGAAACAAATCAATTTTGGAGACGAAAAACGGCAGGAATTAAGTTTAACACCTAATATTGTACGTACAAAAATGAATTCACACATTTTTAAACGTCTATTACTTTTATACTACACATGTAAATTGACATATACACGAAGCAGTTATTACACACTTGGACTTTAAGTATTATTCCATACACTTCACTTGCACGATTTGTATACTTGCGTGAGGAAAGTATCGACGTTCTTATTTTTTCCTAATAACGTTTGACATTTCGCTTATACGGTGCAATGGCTGTGTCGGACCTGGTCAACATATAGGTTGCACGCGATAAATAACGGAGAGATTTCGATCGGAAATAAAATGTGTGCGACGTCGCCGTCGGAGCGTACTCTCCCTCTGGAGAGGTACTTCTGGATTCCTACGTCGAGCGTCACGAATTCATTAAGTAGCGAATTATTGAGGCCGATATCACGCGGTTAAGCTCGACTCTGACGTCTTTGTCGCTAAATAAGGAACGGGCCGGGGTGTCGTGACACCGATACCGTAATTTCGCCAAGAACAAAGAGAGGGTTGTGCAAAGATATACGGAGGGAAGGGATACGCCATCGCGTAGATACGAAAACACGTGAGCGCGCGTATCGCCGCGCAGTATCTATTCCACGATTAACCCCGACTTCTCCGCTCTCCTCCCCTCCCCTCCCCTCCCCTCAATTAATTATTTTCACTGATCCGAAGTACGTCAGCATACGATCGTATGTCAGCATTCGTACGAGATACGTCTGTTCTTTCTTCTCTCTAGCGAGAGCGACAATCGACAGATTTAATTTGATCAATGCCAGCCGAGATATCTCACTTCCAACGAGATACGAGTCTTTTATTTCGAAAGCGAATGTTTTGAAAATCTAGCTACGGATACGTAAGTATATCAATCAGGAAAAAGGTCATAAGACCGAGTGAAAGAGTTTTCTTAGCTCGCAATAATCTGTTGATCTCTCTTTTGACTTTTCGTGTTATTTTATTCGTGTTATTTTAATTCATGTTATTTTACTCGCTAGGAATTAGCAAAGAGAGAAAACATGTGCTATTCTACTGAATAATCAGAATTATTTTAATTTGAATTGTAAAACAATATAAAGTTTTCACAACGATATATTATGAACTCAAATCTCCAAGACGAAACTTCTTTAAGAGAATATTCAGGATTGAAAAAGTTGCTTTATAAGTTGCTTTTTAAATGACCTTATACGTGTTTGTTATAAGAATGGAGTACAAATAGTGATACAAAATTGGAGCAAATGATAAAATACCCGACCTTATACTCAATTTCTATAATAAAAAGTAACTTACAAGTAATTTGTAAGGTAACTTCCAACCCTGGGAACGTTACATAATAATACGTGCTACGAAACAATGTAATAGAACTTAATACAACATCATTCTTCTTCTTCAAAGAATATTCATATCGTATCGATTAAGTTGACAATAATTGACAAACGTCATAGGATTTCGCCACCCCCGCGGGAGTACGGAGGTACGCGAACTTTCAGCCTTCGAGCGCGTACGACCGTACGTAGTACACACTATAGGTATATACGTGCGTACTCGAACCGCGAGACGCGAGGAAACGGCGCGGCCGTGCGGTGCGGAGCGGCCAGAAGCGGAGCAACGGCGGAGCATACCCGCCGGAACGGAAAGGGACGGAAAACGACGAGCACCGCCGAGACGAGACGAGACGCGACGAGGAAAGACGATGAGGGCCGACGAGGGTCGCGCACCGCGGCGCTGAACGCAGTGCCATCCGATAGGCAGCACCGCTTGCTCCGCGGATCTTCGGCTCGCTCCGGGTACGAGCTCTCCCTGCGCTCGTTCAAGCTCCGCCACGCTTACCTCTCCTCTCTCTTTCTCTCTTACTCCCTTACTCTCTTTTACTTTCTTCTCTCACGCATTTTCGTTCTCTCTCTCTCTCTTTGTTTTTTCGCTTTTTCTCTGTCTTCAATCCCGCTGTATCGGCGTGGCGTGGCCGCGACAGCCGCAACGGCAACGGCAACGGCAACGACGACGACGACGACGACGACGACGACGAAGGAAAAGTCGAGCCGTCGCGGGTGGAAAACGCGGGACGCGTGCAGCGAGAACGCATCGCTTCGCGTGTGTCCGGCGGCCGCGTGTGTCGCGCACATCAGGCCTATACGTGTGTGAGCGCTCGACGTGCCGTCCGCTCGCTGCATTGCGAGTGTATACCAATACGTCGTCGTTCCTCGTCGCGCGACCAAAGAGAGGAGGCTCCCTTCCCCCGACCTGGATGCGCGGCAGTCTGTATGGTGCGTGTGTCTACCTTCTTTCTCTCTCTGCCTGTATATCTGTATCTATCTATCTATTTATTTATCTGCCCGTCTGTCTGCGTCCACTCGTCTCTCTCTCTCTCTCTCTCTCTCTCTCTCTCTCTATCCGTCTACCTTTATCTACCTTTTGTCGCGCACACTCCACTCCTCTCTCTTTCTTTCTCTTCCCCTTTCTCTTTCCCGGCTGTCTGTCCTCTTTCGTTCGTTGATCTTACTCCGTTGCGTATCGTAGCGTCTGCATCTCCACGCTCGATCCAGACGCTTCGCAACGTGGCGTCGAGTGAATTGGCTTAAGGAGACGTCGGCTCTTGTCACCGTTAGAACCCGCTTTTCTGCACGTATGCAAAAGATGCTCGTTCTCAGAACGCAACGGAGACACAGCATGGCCGCCTCTAGCACGAAACAAATCAGAGTCCCTCGCCGGTGTCCACCACGCTATGTATGTTCACGTTCGTCGTCCTGTCTTCTCATTCTCGCGCTGCAGCCGTCTTCCTCTCGCTGCGTCAGCGCATCCCTTTCTCTCTCTTTCCGAATTTACAGATTTTACGTGCATACATTTTACAACAGATTTTATACATATAATTTTATATATGTAATATATAAACAAAAAAAAAATATATATACACATCTGTCGCGCACACATCGTTTTTTCTTGCGTCGCGAAGCTTTCGCTCTCGTGCTTCATCCGCGTGCGTTGGTCTCGCTTGTTTTTACATTGCGTCTCCGTTGTGCAAACGTGCAACTTTTCCTTTCGCTTTTGCTCTCCCTCTTCCCTATTCTCCTTCCTCCTCTTTCCATTCGAGCCCTCTTCACGACAGCCCGTCCGTCTCTCTTTCGTCTTTTCTCTTTCTCTTTCTCTTTCTCTCCGTTTTGCATCTCTCTTTCCCTCTCCCTCCCTCCCCAACTGTCCCCATCTTGCTCTCTCTTCCGTATCGTTCGTCGGAGCACAAATAAAATCTCTCTTTCTCCCTTCGTTCTACGAGAGGAGAGCTCTCGCTCCGTCTCCCTCCCAACGACTTTTTCTTCCCCTTCCTAGGTTTCTACATTAGTCTCTCGTTCGTGTCCCCTGATTGTGTGTTTCATTCGAAAATAGAACGTCAGCGCGCGTGCCGCGCACGCATTTTTGCCGCGAAAACAGCGAATTCCCACTCGCAGGCGCGCTCCGATCGAACGAGCGGTCACAGCGCGTACCTGAACGCGTCCTTAAGCCCATTCTACGTAAGACGCAGAACGCAGGTCGCAGGTCGCAAGTGAAACGTATTTCAGATTGTAATAGGTCGCAAGACCGCAATACGTAGGACGCAAGACGCAGGACGCGAAAGTTGAAGTTGACCCAACTTTCTGCATCTGCGTCCTACAATCATATCATAATTAAAATACGTTAAGGCCGTTCTACATAAGACGCAGAACGCAGGTCGCAGGTCGCAAGTGAATCGTATTTCAGATTGTAATAGGTCGCAGACCGCAATACGTAGGACGCAAGACGCAGGACGCGAAAGTTGAAGTTCACCAAACTTTCTGCGCCCTACGTTCCGCGTCCTACAATCATATCATAATCAAAATACGTTAGGTTAGTTTCTAGTTTTGCGACCTGCGACCCGTGTTTTGCGTCTTATGTAGAATGGGCTTACTCTCGCGCATTTTGCGAGAGTTATGCGACCACCTCATAGCGAGCTTGCACGCGTGCATTCACGCACCGGCTGGGCGCGTCTCTTCCTCCCTCTTTCTCTTCGTCTCAATCATCGCGTATTAATCTCGCAGAAATCGCGAGTCTTCACGCAACCCGTGCGACGTCTTGGGAGATTTAATGAGCGTTACGCCGATAATAATGCGCTGAGCCGTACGAGCTGTGGTTAATTTGGAACTTGGGATTACGATAGGTTCTTTATTATTTTTAGGATGATTCGATTTTTATGATACAATTCCTGTTAACCCTCCGCCTGCAATTTGAGTCTTTTATGTCACAAGTAAAATTTTTCTCTCAAATTTCTCCAAAATAAATGAAAGCCAAGTCCAGTTTCTTCTTCTAAAATATCGTGTAACATTTATTTTGTAATGTAATAGAGATGTTGAAAAGTAATTCTCTTGAATTTTCCCACATTTTTTGAAAGCCTAGAACAGTAAAAAAACCTGGGCTGAACAAAAAGACCCAGATTGTAGACAGAGGATTAATAAAATAGCAATGCTTATCGTTTAACGTTTTTTTAAAATCGTCTTAAGAATTATATAAATTGTAGGTCTGATATAGACAGATTAAAAATAAAATGAGATTATCATAATTAATATGATTGGATTACAAATTATCGAAAAAGATTCGTGAATTAATCGAAGTATCGTAATTAATCGAAGTTAGATTTAAATACGACTGAAATTCTATAAAATTCTATGAAGATGGAATAAGTTATTTGATATTACGTAACATTAACGAATATATCTATAAATATAAGTAGCGATATATCGCGTACGAAATCTAATTATATTTTTCATTAATATATACATAATGTATTCTCCTCCTTTACGTTGTGTCGAATTTATCACAATGCAATTTTGCGTTAAAATTCAAAGATTTTTCTCAAGCGAGCCGAAAAATATTTTCCTGAAAGCAAGTAAATCGTCGAGCGGTTTCTTCAGTTCACAAATCGAGGGTAAAATATGTATATTTCTTTAACTCCCTGTTGCGCTCCATTTCAAATCAAGTTCCGTGAAATTATCGGTCGTGCAATGAGATAAAACGCGTCACGTAACACAAAGGTGAACGCCTGTCCTCCCGTCGAGTAGGAGCGCGTGGCAGACGCGCGACGATATTTTGGCGGGAGAGTCGTAAAAATAGTGCCTCCGCAGTTTCCTTCCTTCAGCTACTGGACTATAATTAGCAGGTATTCCGCGTTTTACGTATGGCGGATATACGCGTGTCCGCGCGAGCGAGAGAGCGAGAGCGCGCGCGTGATCTCGCGTTGGGGATAAGAAGATCAATCGGCCGCGTGCCGCAACGCGCGACCGTCTCCACCGTGCTAGACACCGACGCGAAAGCCCAATCGTTATCAGTCAGCATACACGAATCTCCCATTAGACGAGCCAAGTAGAAATGGATCCGTTTAGTATCCCGTCTTCCTCGAGGTTCCTACCATGCCGACTCTCTGCCACTAGGAATTCGTTATTCGAAGCGATAGCAGAGTGTCTCGTGACCTCACTACCAAATTTTACAACTTCTCGAAAAGAATCTCGAGGCACCTATAATTTTTGGTTGACGATGTATCAGATATAGTTTCTGTAAAAAGTGACCGGAATTGGAAATTTATACTTTCCGTATAAAAGTGAATGTTACATATATATGAAATAGTTCGATAAGGTTAATATTTATATTTAACAAAATACAGTTCAGTAATTTAATAAATGAAAATGTTCTCTTAATTATTTTTTAAAAAACATGTCTACTTCTTATTGAAATAATTTTTGATCCAGGTTCTAAATTGCCACCAAACTTCTTGTATTACTTTATATAGATACAAAAAAATTCATATTTGTTTATTTTGTTAAAAAATACGTATATAATACATCCCTTATAATCGAAGTTTGAGATAATTTGATGACTTTGATTAATTTGATTTACTGAACAATATTAACAATATTAAAAATAAATAAGCCTTAAATGAAAGCAAATTTGTGTCTTGTGACTAAAATTAAAATTGCACAATAAAAATTGTTCAGATACAATTGGCGAACATACGCTTGGGATACTTTTAGTCTAACATAAATAATTACTGTATACAGATTTATTTATGTAAGTCAAAGATGAAAATAATAAATACGCGAGTTTCTAAAAATTAATCGAAGTTTGAGATAATTTGATGATTTTGATTAATTTGATTTACTGAGCAATATTAACAATATTAAAAATAAATAAGCCTTAAATGAAAGCAAATTTGTGTCTTGTGATTAAAATTAAAATTGCACAATAAAAATTGTTCAGATACAATTGGCGAACATACGCTTGGGATACTTTTAGTCTAACATAAATAATTACTGTATACAGATTTATTTATGTAAGTCAAAGATGAAAATAATAAATACGCGAGTTTCTAAAAATTTATTTTTATAAATGACAAATGTATTAGTTTATTGTATTGAACGATTTGAAAAAATTATTATTATCTTTTTTATTTTACGATAAAATGTCGGAATTTTTTACGAAAAGAAAATAATTTCGATAAACTATCTTATTGTATTCGAAAGCATTTCTTGGTAATATAATTATCGATTACATGTTCAGTTTCTGGCTCGATTTAATTTTTGCGGACGCGTGTCGTAGGGGCGATGACGATGATCGCGACGACATCAATGACGACTGTACGACCCGGCCAACGGCGGCACCGTCGAGACACAGCCGATCGGGCACAACAATGTCCGCGCGGCGCGTGCTCATAAAAATAGCATTTTCGCGGTTTCTCCCTCCTTACGGCTATACTTAGCCCCGGACACCGGTGTCCCTCGGCGTAGTAAACAAATTTCAGGAGGGTCGACCCTCGTGTAACGAGAAGCGCCGTCTGTATATTCCTCACTCACTTGTCTATTTTTTCAGCGCATGTCTTAAATATTTTTAGAGATAGCGCTGTGAATTTTTGCCGTGTCGGTTCAGGAAAATATTTCACATATAATTATGTCATAACTTCGCTATTCTTCCTTTTAACATTGATAGCCGAATTAAGAGAAGTTTGAAGAAGCTATTATATAGTTTCCATATTCACGTGTAAATTGCACTTCACACACATATAAACTGTGTATCTTAATATATTTTGACAAATTTCGAAGTTGCGAGATGAGCTAGAAACGAGTGGTTGAGAGTAGGATATTAATGAATCAAATTCCAACATTGTGTAAAGAAACTAAATTTTAGCTAATTTCGAGTAGAGTTTACTTTAATAGTTATTTGGAGCTTAACAGCTACAGGCTCTCTCTCTCTCTCTCTCTCATTTCCCTTTATATTTCCTCCGTTACACTTTTAGATCAGTCACTCCCATCTAGACGCTCGTATTTCTGTGTTTCTTCGCTCTATGCAGATGGCTTGCCGTGTTACCTTTATTATACCCAGGGATTAGTTATTTAAGCTATTTTGCTGCTAGCGAGAACACAAATGGTGCATAAGCATTTGAAATATAAAGTACGCGAAAGCGGTCGATTCTTTTCGCAGCGCAGAATCGGAGCGTTGATTAATGAATGAGATATCCAAAATGCAGTAACCCATGAGAGATGAAAACGGAAAACCGAGCTTGCTCTATTGATGATACAATGATATTTTGTGGCGCATAAATGATACTTACCGACATTAAGAGATATTTTCAAATACTCTTTATAGCATAATATACATGAAAATATCTTAGATTGTTTGACGAAAGTTATGATGTAAAAATAACTATCTCTTTCATAAGTTTTTATAGGGATAATGTTAACTTCTGCTTTTTTCCTCGAGATGAATTCCCTAGCGAATCTTACAGGAAATGCATGTTTGGTTTTCACATTGAGAGATACATCCATACACTATTATATCCATATTTGTGCTCGTTATTGGACTGTTTAACCCTTTTATTCCCGACGGGATAATTGCGTCCCGTGAATAATTAACGGCAAACGACATGAACTTGGTATTGATCATGTTAACATTTCACGTTAACTCAGTACCAGACAAGATGAAAATTTTGTGAACATTTGTCTTAATTTTTCAACATTTCTCATATTTTATATTTCTCAAAATTACATTTTTCTTCAAATTTAATTGCGAATATAATTAAAGTAGTAAATGGTTTTGTTACTTATTAATTGAACTTCTATAATATTATAATTTTTTATGATATGGTTATAATAGAAAATTAAAATATAACTAAAAATAATAATTCATTTATTTAATTATTATTAAATACAATAAATTAGATTTAAAAAGATATAAAGAAAAACTCATGACGTTAACAAAATTTTGATAACAAAACATATTAAATCATATTTATTAAGAAATTTATATTATTTATTAAGAAAAAAAATTAGAAAAATAAAAGAAAAGTGGATCTTGTATTATTAAGATCCCCCTTTTACTTTAGATTCAATTGAGAAACTATCAAAGGAAAAAAAGCGCGAAGAAAAAGTGTGTTTCTAGGGAAATGAAATATCTGTTAGACAAGAAGGATTGTAGATAGAAAGGTATTGATCCAAATATGTCAAGGTGCAAAATTCTTTGATTGTTTCAGATTGTGCTGTAGTCCTCTGAACGCTATTTGGACAGCGTCTGTAGATAGCAAGGACGCGAAGAAGGAAGAGGCGTGAAGCGCGAGAAGAAGATGCCGCGCGACGCAGCCGGAGAACGTGAACGCGGCGAGCATCGTCGGGACGCGAGTCGCGGCACCGACTGTTCACGGGGTGCACGATGATGGCGGAATGCCCGTGGACAGGGTGCACAGTATTATCCGGCTCGTCGATCGAGTATACGGTAAAGTCGATCGCCCATCGTGGTGGCAAGATCGAGCGCAACAGGGGCAGCAGCAGCAGCAGCACGTGTCTGGGACGCGCGACGGGATAATAAATGCCAAAACGGCACGACGCCGGCACGAGCCGAGGTGGATCAAACGTGGGGACGCGAAACACAATTGTCGAATGCGGGCAGGTGTTCCAGGAGGACCGCTGGATCGTGTGGTTGCATGTAAATCGCGAGGGAGAGGAGCAAGAAGAGGGAGAGGAGGAGGAGGAGGAGGAGGAGGAAGAGGAGGAAGAAGAGAAGACAAAGAACGTCAAAGTTCACCGTCGCGAGCGGATCGCGGACAGCCGGATTGAACGGCCGCCTCGCGGATTCTTATCGCACGGCAGGGGGTAGCGGGAGCCACCACGGGGGCGGGGGTGGGCTTGCCCCTGCTTCTTCTCGTTGTTGCTCTTCTCGACGATCTCACGCACGTGACGACGGCCGCGCCGGTGATACTCGAACCGTTGAATAGCGTCCATCCAGTCGACGCTCCTACGCTCGTTTACCTGCCGCCGCGATCGTCCGATTATTACTTGTTCGCGCCGCGCCCGTTCCGGAGGGCGATCAAACGCGCGTCTAGCCCTAACGACGTCGGTTCCGAAGGTCACGCGAATCAGGGAACTCTGGATCATCTTACATTGGCGACACGCCTTTCGCCTTCGTCCGCGCCACCCTTGACGTCACCCCTGTCATTAACGTCGCCGTTATTGTTGACGCCGCCGCCGCCGCCGCCGCCGCTGTCGTCGTCGTCGCCTCCGACGTTATTGAGACCGTCGCCGTCTTTAACGCCGCTGAATACCGTCGTCGTCAGACATCAAGATCTTTCCATTCTGACGCCGAGTCGTGACAACGAGAACGAAGAGATCGTAGCGCGACGAGGAAGAGCGAAGCGAGTAGCGATAAGCAAGAGATCGAAGCTGAAAGATCAACCCTCCCCGAACTTTATCGACCCTTGGCCGGAGGCATGGCGACGTGCTAACGAACACCCTCCGCAATCTCGCAAAGTGGAACCCGGGCCGTCAATCGATGATAGGATTCGCCCTGCAGTCCAGACTTTTACTCCGCTGTTAGAGCCCGTCTTCAAGTTTGGGGGATCGATATTGCGTCCGGAAAGCTCTCTACGAGATATTTTACTTCACGAAAGTGCTTCGAAGACAACGGCGACGACGACGACGGCGGTGGCGACCAGAACGATCACGCGGAACATCGTGTACCTCGATGCGACTCAGCACGCCAGAAGCACCGTGCCCGAGAAAAATGACGTCGAGAGAGTGACCGAGGACCGAGTGGAAGGTGATAAGAGAGGAAAGGAGTTGGTGCTCGTGGGAAACGAGGATAATGGTGCGGTCGTAGTTGGTGGTGGTAGTGTCATCGAGTGGACCACGACAACAGTCGCCGGGCCGATGTCATCGTCGCGGTCGGCGTTCTCCGGAGACAATGTGCAGGTGGCCGAGCGTGTAAGGGTGCGCGAGAGTTCTGAGCGTAGCTCATCGAAGGGCGAGCAAGACGACGAGGAGCAGGTCAAGGTCAAGGTCGCCATCGCGCGCGACAACGAAGATTCATTTGCATCGTCGACAACGACGACGACGACGACGACGACGACGACGACGACGACGACGACGACGCAGCATCCACCACTGACTCAAGACACCTCTATGGAAGCACGTGAGTGTTAAATATAAATTAGATTACATAATATAATATGGCTCAATTAATGAAAATAAAAGAAACTATGTTAAGAAGGGCTACAAGCCAAAGTAACAATTTTAATGTAAGTAATAAGATACAATAACATAAAAATAAATAAAAATAAGAATATGCCTTAACAAACAATATATACTATTTTTATAACATTGAAAATGATCCGATCGGAGTCGAAACGTCTGTTAGTTTAATGTAGGCATATTCTTATTTTTATTTATTTTTATGTTATTGTATCTTATTACTTACATTAAAATTGTTACTTTGATTCGTAGCCCTTCTTAACATAGTTTCTTTTATAAATTAGATTAATATTGGAAGGATGTAAAATAGAAAGTAAAACTAAATTTTTGGAAAATTAAAAAAGAAATTACTTTTTGTACAAAAATAAAAATTTTTTCCACAATAAATTTGAGATATATAATTTATAGCATATTAATTGAAGATTTCTTTAAAATTTTACATAATTGTGCTTAGAAATTTTTAATATACAGAATATATACATAGAGGCATATATTCTTTGAACAGTAAACGGATTATTTATATTTGAAACAATGACAAGATATTTTTAGAAAATTTTGTAAATGGAATCCAATTCTATCGATTAAATTGCTATATTTTATATTTACTAAACACTAAAATTACATAATTATATTGTATTAATGACGAGAGATACAGAAACTTAAAATATATTTACTAGATAATGTGCTATATTAAATTTACTAGATAATATTTGAAGAAATGCTTTTCTGATTGTTTCAAGTTATATTATAGACACGTTATATTTAGTTCGTTTAGCATGAGCTAAAAAATAACAAACGTTTTTTCACTTTGAAAGCCGTCATTCTGTGAAAAGCAATAAAGCAATGCTCTCGTGTTGATTCTTTAAATGCATCTGAATGAGACTCGCGCGCGTATCCTTTCGCTGGTTTATCGCTTCGCTAAAATCCCTCTGGATCACCCTCTGTATATTCGTATGCGAATAGCGCCATGCTCGTTTTGCCATGCTCGAGCTCGTGTTTACAGGAACCGCAGGATCTTTGGTCAGAGTTATTTTTAACTATTCCAACCGTGCACCATCTTCCACAATCCGGTCCTCCCTTGTACCCCTTTTTTTCTGTTTTGTACCTTCTCGTGCATCACCTCGCGCTACCTTTCGTTTACGACGACCAGAACAGAAATCGGAGCACTGCTCACGTTTATACTTTTGGTTGAACCAAAAGAAGAGAGATAATTTCTTCGAATTTTTTCTCTTTATTTCATATATATATTAATTTTTTTTTCTTTTTTACATTATTGTGAAAATGCTCGTTTTATGCGAGCATAGAGGATGATACATTTTTTGATAGGCTTTGCACTCGTTCGACACTTTTATCCATTACATTTTGATTAAATCTTTGATAATGAGAAAATAACAATAAATAACAATTATTATTCTTTTATTATTAATATATACATCTTTGATCGAAACATTAAAATTGACATTTTCAAGTGTCAGTTTAGTAGTAAGTGCCGTTTTCGAGGTAAAGGATGAAAGAAACTTTCCGCATCAGAATTAATCTAATTTGTGTGTAATCATGATGAATTTATCATGCGCCATCACAAATCAGTTAGGATTAAGATAAGTATGCAATAAAGACTGGTGCGCCAATGAGAGACAAACAGAAATATATATATATATATATACATACAAAAAGAGAAAGAGAAGAGCCGTACAGAACAGGGCCGCACGGCTCGCGTGTTCTATCTCGTGTTTTTGATTACGTCTGGCTACGTACACGAGTCGTGACTCCGCGTACAAATCAGTCGATTATAGTTCCTTCGTGCACCGGTCGAACGTATTCTTCTTTCTTCATCCTTACCCCTTTTATACCCTGTCACTCCCTCTTCCCCATATGCGAGTTATACAGCGACTATAATGCCGGGCAACTACGACGATGGGGACGACAATTGAATTCTCGTCACCGACAGTGACCATGTGAACTTAACTTTCAATTTACGTACGAGAGGTAAAAATTGATCTTTTCTTTATAAATTAACTGCAGAGATATTTTATTATCAAAACATTTGCTATATAACATTTTGACTCATGCGTTATAATTGTAATAAGCTAATAAGAAATAAAGCATTTTATTTCGGGCTTTTCGTTATATTTTGTGGCCTCTATAAATATGTATTAAATTAACCCTCTGTAGTCCACCGTTTTCCTTGTCTAACCGGATATGGTGATTGATTGTGTTTTTCAAAGGGTTTTTGGGCTCTAAAAAATTCTGATACACTCTTTTAACATTCAAGAATTACAATATGACCCGAAACTTTTTCACTTTTGCTGTACGTACACCGAATTTGAGAATAATTTAATAATTCAAAATTAAATATTTATATAGGTTTTTAAAGTCCCGGTTGGATCACAGAGGATTAATTATTAGAAAAGTACGTTTTGTGTTTGGGTCGTCATAAATGTGAGATAAGGTATAAGTGTTAGTTGTAATTTATTTATATCTAAGAGTGTATACCGTCACGTCAATTTAATAATTCATTCGAATAAAACTTTCTGATGTGTTTGTCATCGAATTTTTACATTTACGCCGGTCGATTCCCGCGTTGAAATGCACGCTGTTCGTACATTTGTATCATTACTTAACGCGTTTATTTCCGTGCTCCTGCAAGAGAGCGCAGAGTCGTCCTTCTCTTTTACGATCTAATTCGTGATCTGGACAGTTCCCAACGATGAGTTCTCGTGACTGCGCGATGCCCAAGTATACCCGGTATAAGAGGAATGACTAAATGGTCTGAGTAACCGGTCAGGCATCCCAAAACTCGCGATTTATTTTCGTATCCTTAGAAAAGAACTGACGCACCGGTGGAGAGAAAGTACTGTTCTCGTTGTATGAATTCAAAGAAATACCCCGACGAACCAGCGCGAATTCTTTACGAAAATCCACCGAAAAGACTATATAATTTTAGTAATTATAACTACAGTCTTATTTCATATATTATAATATTAGAATTGTTATAGTTAGCACACTGAAAAAAAAAATTTGTTCAACTAACTAAACACATTTAGTTGTTTGCAGATTTGGTTAATTCAACACACTGAAAAAAAAAAATTTGTTTAATTAACTAAACACATTTAGTTGTTTGCAGATTTGGTTAATTCAACAAATTTTATTTAATCGAATTCAACTGTAGTCTGTTTAACAAACTGTTCAATGGTAAGCAGACTATGGTTAAATTCAATTAAATAAAATTCGTTGAATTAACCAAATATGGAAACAACTAAATGTGTTTAGTTAGTTGAACAAATGTTTTTTTCAGTGTGTCCTTCAGATTTAATTAGAATCATTGTATACGAGTATCTCTTTAATATTTGATCAGTTTTTCTCCTTTTTTTTTTATGAATTCGCACTATTGATCTTGGAAGAGATAACAATTTTGCGATTTGATAACAAATTTAAAAAATCTTTCAAATTGGAGAATTAGATAATTATATTTTTTCGCGAAACGTGATATATATGTATAGAAGGATGAGAAATTTAACCGAACGATCGGCTGGGCAATTTCCATCGGTTCTGGGCTGGCTATGTCGCGTTCATGTTACGACGTATATCTCCGGAATTCGAGGCTGGTACGACGCGTTAAGGGTAGTGGCAACGGCAGCCGGTAGGTTACCGCAGAACAGGGTAAAGGAGGCCCTGCAGGCGAAGAGCGAAAGGGCTTCGTCGCTATGGAAACCCTGGCTCTTCGACTACTGTGGGGTGCCTCAAGTTTTTTATGGGCTGAACGATCGTAAGGGTAAAGGGATCTCTAAAAATCGTTACACAGACCTAGATACTCACCACCTCGCCCCTCCGAGACGGCCGCCCTGTAATATTCGCCACCCTTCCGGTCATGGACCTTACGCAACAGCGTTTCCGCGCTGCGTTGTTTTGCTAATTGCTATCAAACAATTTTTTACAGTGTTAGATATCATTCTAAATATTCTGCGTTGGAAACATTTATATCTCGCGTCTCATATTTTCCGTTGTGATTGTTTAACTCAGAGGTTTATCTAAGAATTATTCATTTTTTGTGAGAATTGGATACGATTACTTTTTGCGACAACGCAGCAAGTTTTTATCTTGCTAGACGCCTCGACAATTTCTTGGACATCTTAACCCAAAATATGCACATATCGCGAATTATTTTAGGTCTATAATTATTTTGTAAGAGCTTTGATTATTCTTGCTATATAAGAGAGATTTAAATATCTTATATATTTTCTAATTATATACGCCTCTAACAATAAATTTACAATAAGTGTGACGAAGTAGATTACATAAATATTTCATAACTTTTAAATTATCTTCAGAATACTCAAAATATTAATACGATTTATTCTTAATAATCAAATATGCGATATAAAAACGTAGCTTTCTTTTACAAATTTTTCAATTTCTTCGTGACGTAAAATTTACAATCATTTTCATAAAGTTTTTAATTTAATATATTCTTATACATTTAAGATTGCACTCTCCATCAAAATGGCAAACATAGTAAATTGACAAAGTTCGAATTAACAATTGTTCTTATATAATACGTAATTAAAACTTGAAAATTGAATTATTTTCTATAATTAAATTGTCAAATCAATTTCTTGTTATTTAATAAATGTTAGTAAATTTCCCCTCGAGTCATTCTCTTTTACACGCTCTAGTCTTTATATATGTAGAGGACATTCGCAGATCGACAGAACTCACTATACTTGCGCGCGGTGATGGGCAGAAAGGGCATGAGGAGCTAAAGCCCCTGGTGCTCTTGGCACCCTCCGCGACGGCTCCTAGCGAAGGGAATGGCGCGACGAGGGGGTGATAGCGAAGTACGAGCAGGCGAGCGAGTTCACTTCGAACTATAAAGTATTGACTCGCCCCGTTGTATGGAGAGCACTGTAAGCACCGTGTCTATAATGTTGGCAGACGGCTCTCGGGAGTCGGGACTCGCCTTCGTCCGGAAGGAATAACGCGACTTCCGGGAGCAAGGAAGTAAATTTTACCGTGCAATCATCCGAACCGTGGAGCTTTACGCGAGTAACTTTGAATACATAAAATACCGCTTGCAAAAGATGATAACCGCGTACCGATTTTAACCCCTTTTTTTTGACAGTCTCAGCTCCATTATTTCTAAATTTAAGAAAAAAATAGTTTAGATAAAATTACTTTCTCTCCTGTAACTTTTCATTTTGCATTTTTCTAATTTGTAATTAAAGTATCAATTTTTTATTATGCGGTCTTATATTAATTATTTAATCGTTAGCATGATAAATCATTCGTTTCTTGCAAGTATACAACAATTATTAAGTGATTCTTACATTATATATTTCAATTCTTTCGAAAATATTTATAAAGTTGTGTATTTAATAAAAAGGAAAGAATAGGGGAATTATTATTTAGTATTGCTAGTATTTCAAAGAGAATACGCAGGACATGAATGACCTGTCGTGTATTAAGGATAAAATATTGCAATATGAGAATAGAAGAAGATTTCGTGAGAATCGAGGTGAGAGTAGATGTTAGGAATAGATGCAGGAAAATCCAATTACAATGTATTGTTCTGATTTTTCCTTCATAACGAGCACTCAATTGTTGTACCTTTCGCAACAACGGGAACGTCGGAAAGTTAAGTAGTCGGATATTGACAGCTTCTCCGTGTGCACGGCAATTACATGCGACGGTAGTTTTGAGAGAACACAGAGGCTCAAACGACCGACAGACTAAACAAAAATAACCGATCGCGGCGTGTTCGTCGCATATGCACGTGTAAAGGACGTCTGGTGTGTGTGCAATACTAGGCGGTGAAGTAGCGGAAGTATATGGCGTACTGTAAACAACTGAGACCTAACTGGGCTTATCGAGCTATCCATATTTATCGTCGAGATAGCGTGATATTAATACTATCCTCGAACATATAGTTAAAGTATCGAGAAACTGTCAATGCTGCAGGAAGCAGTTTCGAGATCGTTTATTGAAGAGATATTTTTCACCCTGTCGATTAACGTTAGATGTTAGCGTTTTAATAATGGCTCTAGTTGCTAAATCCCAATGAAATGATCAACCTTTTCTCGAGCAAATCGTTTTATAATCTGAACGCAATCTGATGATATTGATATTCGTGCTCCATTTATGGCGAAGTTTACTTATGAATTCTAGAACGCGATAATATTTAATACAAGTAATATTTAATACAAATAATTATGTAACTGAGAAAATCAGTATATTTCTGTTTTATAATAATTGCCGTAAATTTATCTTTATTGCACTTCGCGCGAGAAGTATTTCAATATTGAATTTTTGTGTTTCCGTATTACTAAACAAGTTTTATCTTTAATCTATTTTTTATAATTATAATATACCTCAGTATATTTTGCTCAAAGTTACACTTTATTTATATGGAATCAATTACAAATGATGCTTCGCAAAAATGAAGTGTCTGTCACATTAATTCTGCGATATGTTCTCTTCAAGCAGAAGTGACATTTTCGTGGCATCCATTCGTAATTATATTACCGAGTAAATATTCCATAACACATCGAAATTAACCGAGCGAAATAATTTTTAATGTAATATGACTGAATGAGGATAACGTTCCTATTAGTAGAATATTTTTTAGAGAACTTCGGATTATATTTACATTATCATTTTACTAACATGTACACTCTAAAAAAGAGACTTTTTAATTTATAAACAATAGAAAAATCAATAATTTTTATCCATCTTGTGTCGAACTCTATATTTTCAAAAACATATATCAAAAACTGCTATATCTGCTAATTTGTTGCTGTCGAAATATCCTAGTTTTGTGTGTGTGTGAATCCATTACCTACGAAATAAGTAATATAATAACGAAGACCCTCAACGTGCACGCTGCGGAACAAGAGTAAAGTACCAGTGAAACAATCGTTGCTCGTTTAAAATTGGTACTGAGATGTCGTCTGAATTTGTTGCTCTCGAAATACGCAAGTTACAAATTTTTTTGCTCGCAAAATAAGTATAAATAAAAAATCTTAGCGTGCTTGCGGTACAAGTATAAAGTACCACTAAAACAATTGTTGCTCGCTTAAAATTCATTAACACAGTACCAATTATATGCGTGGAATGAAAAATTATTAGAACGTTTTATATTTTCATGTTTTATATTTTATTCAATATATATATTAATAATTGCGGATCTGTTTGATAGGTATCAGGTTTTCTTTGTTCTTTTTCTTTTAAATCGTTTTGAGAAATACTATCTTGAATTTCATAATTTATTTTTTTACCCCATTTTGACCACCAATTTCCGTTTGTTCGTCTTCATCAAATTCAAATTTTGGAACAGATTTTTCATTATTAAAGAAGTTCTCGCGCTTCCTAGTCAATAGACAGTTTATTCATAGTAATATGTAAAACGATTAAAATAATGGAATAAAAAGATTACTAACAATATCTTATGCCATTATACATAACTATTGTTAATTTTATATGTTAGTAAATTCTATAAATTTAGAATCAAATATCTTCAAAATGGTATGATAAAAGTCAATGAAATTTTTTCTAGATATTGTTGATATTATTAACTTTTATATTACATGTATATTTTAGACTTGTTTTATATTTTATCAAACGCGAGAACCTGCTTAAGGGTACATTCTTGTGTAACCACACTAAAAATAAGGCCTTTTTTGGAATTTTTTTTAAAGAAAACTATAAGACGTACGATTCTAATTTTTCACATATTTATTAATACACATGTCAATATATGAGAAAACAATTTTTACAGCAATATTTTAATTCCAAAATTCCAAGAAATTAGTTGAGAGACGCAGAATTGAAAAAATGAAATGACTAAACGGTTAGATGACACGATATCTCGAGAACCAATAGCCAGACAAATAAAAAACAAAATTTTTTTCTTAAAGTATATTAGCGTGGCTATTACGTAAATTAGAATTATAGAAAAATATTGAAAATTCGCGAGTTGACACGTATTTTTACAAAGTGATGCGAAAGAACGCTTTCTTTTTCGCTTAAAAAAGTTGGATAAAAAATTTAATTTTTAGTGAAACCGGTTTATTCTAGTTTACACGCTAGTCAATCTACGAATACAACGCCGCAAGAATTTTTTAAATCGGTCGGTTAGTTTTCCCGAAATTGGATGTCAACCACCCAAAAAAACAACGTTTCGAGAAAAACGTGTTTAAAGTTTTTTTTACAATTTTTTTTAAATAAAATAATAATTAAACTATTTACCGTTAATTAGCGATTCTTGATCCATAAAGTAAGCCTTCAACTTCCTCAAACATTTGACTGTAAAAAAAGAACTTTTGGCTGTAGAATCGTTAATTCTTCGAATTTATTTCTGAAATTTTGATAGTCTATTCTTGAAATGTTGTAAGATCGAAATATGCAATAAAAAAATATCGATTTTTTGAAAATTTTACACGAGAATATATCCTTAATTAAGTCTTCTTCCTCGCGTGCAAGCGTGGCATAGCAGACAACGCATTAGTCTATCATTTCCGGGTTCGATCCCAATAGGAACCAAAATATTTACGCTCGCGTCTCCTTTCGGAGATGGTCAGTAACCTCCTGAGAATATCCTTGCCCACACTGAAAGAAAAGATTGGCTGCTGCAGCAAATTAAATGGTAAAATATGGCATAGCATTTTTAATTAGTTGCAACAGCCAGTTTTTGGAACTTCTCGAAAAATTCGGTGTGATGTACATAAATTACTTAAAATGGATTTTGGCTTATCAATGGCTATACAACATTTGCTCCATTAAAAAATTTTAAAAAGTACAACTCTTAGAAAAAATGTTGTATAGCCATAAAGAGCCAAAATCCATTTCATGCAATTTATTGTACATCACATCGGATTTGAAATTTCAAGCGCTTTTTTTTATTGGATTTGGATCGAGATAATCCGAAGCAATTCTTTCATGTTTTGGTGTATAAAACATGGGAGCTTCAGGTCCTCCTAGAGACATTAGTTGCTTTGCTTCTTCAATTTCACACTTTTAGTACATAAGATTTCGCCAACCTTCTCCCGCTTAGCACCTCTCAAATTTCATTTTTCATCCATTTCCGGATGTTAATGTGCGTTTTATTTTTACGTAATAGAATATTTTTGTAAAATGCCTCGAAAAATTGATCCACAATGGCGCTTTCCTAAAAAAATAAAAAATACGTGATACCGTTAAAAAAAAGTTGACACTAAAGTTCCTTGAGAGAAAATTCTAATATAATATTATCATTATAACTTGACAGGTTTTATATTGCTAACAGTTAAAGATGAGAATAGTTTTTCTTATTAGTTACATTCATCATTCTCCATATTAATAAGATACGCTCACGTAGCGTATCAGATATCTTAAATAATAATACACTTACCATCAATATGACCATAATCAGCATTCTGTGTCAAATAATATCCTTTAAAATTTATACCACATTGAATTCGTATTTAATTCCAAATTTTTTGCGCTGTTACGTCTTCCCATTCTTCGCTTTTAAATCGTACACAGAGAGATTCGCTTTCCGTATTCAGTAATGGTTCATACTTTTTTAATGTTATTGCGAATATTTTTCGTCGCTTATACTAATTGTATCTTTTAATGAAGTATCGACAGATTTAATAATTTCATTATGATTTTTATTCCACAAATTTGATTTAAACATCTGAACGCCTAATAATCCATGCAAATTATATCTGTTACAAGTGACAAATGTGTATAAAGATGTTGGTTTAATTTGTCCATGAACCAACAATTCTTCTGCAATTTTTTATCAAATTAAACCAGTTTTCGACACTATTTTATTGTCTACTATTATGTCCTCTTTATATTTTAACACTGTCTTTAATGATCTCACTAGAGATATTCCTTTTTTTCCTTTCTGCATCTTTAATGTACACCTAAAAAGAAATATTTTAATATTAGCAGAAACCGCTAAATTTTAGAGGATTTTATTCTTATATACGGCCTCAAGAGGAATCTTCTGAAATCGAGAGAAAAATATGCTAAGCACAATATTCTTACAGTTAGAGTACTTTCGTTTTGCATCTGCAGTAAAAATCTTGCTGTTCCTAATATAATTTACTCGTAAGAGGGCACTCCACTTTCAGTAAATATATTCCTCTTCATACAATAGGAAAATTGTTAGAATAATTTCCAATACATTTTTGATGAATAGTCCAGTGCATTGGAAGAGGAATACTCTTTCTGTAAAAGTTTCTGCTTAGAATATGAGGTTACCGGAAATTTCACTTTACAATTAGATTATCTTTTTTTGAGTGTATATAATCTACAGTTTATTATATATCTACAATTTCAGTTTATTATCTACAGATAAAAAAATGATACAGTTAAAGAAAGTTGAACAAACGGAAGGCTGTCGGTTTACGCGAACACATACAGATAAGGTAAATACCCCAATAATCGAATATGTCCAATAATTGAAAAATTGACAATGTATTTGTTATTATTAAGATATTTGTCAAAAACAGCGAGAAAATAACAAACTAAAACAAAAAAATTAAATATTTTGTATCAAAATAAGTAATAAAAATATATAAATCGATAGCAAATTATTGCGAAAAAAGTTATTTATTTAAAGTGTTGCAAACACAGCTATATTTTCACTCATCTTCTTACCACCTTGAGTAAGACAGTGTTTACATTTTAGAATTTTTTTAAATATTGTACTACATATACATATATATGTATATATATATTTACTTAAACATGTAGTGTGCTTTTTATGATTGTATGTTAAATATATCTCGAAAACTTTAAGAGACCGCCGATTAATTTATAAAGAAAAGTTAATCAGTACCCTCATCTCTATAACATATCAAGATCATCGAAGAGGTGTCCCCTAATGTAAAGGTTTACCACCAGTATACAGGTTTATATCAAAGGGGTTACATTAGAGATCAATACACAAGATCACAACTATTCAATACTGCTCACAAGCAAACAAACTTTTCACTGTCTCGCTGAAAAAATTAAGCAGAATTCAAAAGGATCCACTACTTCTTGATCGTTCTCGACATCACGCAAATGACGAAATAATGGGCGCGTTCAAGCGACAAAGCGGCTAGCCTGCGCTCACTGAGCAAATGAACATAATTGGTTGTTACTTATAGATCCAACTAATCGTATTCAAACGCTCGGTAAGCATACCTAGCTGTCGTCTTGAATTCGTCCAATAAAACAATCACAGCTACTATTTTTGTTTTAAAATAAACAAAAAATCGGACTCTGACATTTCTCAAAAGTATATTATAAAATAATTCAGTATTAAAAAGAAAATCATACTAATAACTAATTTTTCTACCAACCTACGTGATGATAAACTTGTCATATAAAGATCGTCGAAAGACTATTAATTTTTAGTACTTTACAGCGAACGGCAAACTTGAAAAACGGATATTTTAAGAGCAACAAATTCAGATATCTTATTACCAATTTTAAACGAGCAACAAATTCTTTATTAGTACTTTACTCTTGTTCCTCTAACACGCTGAGGATTCTCGTTGTTATTTATACTTATTTCGTAGGTAATGGATTTCAAAACTAGAATATTTCGACAGCTAACTTACAAAACGTATCTAAATCGAAGATCGAAACGTTTGTACATCTTTCACTTAATATATTGGATATTTCAAGAAGATTGGCTTGACTTTTTTATGCTTCAAGAATTGCAGAGGCTTACACAGGCATTTTACATTTTATTGATTATAATTCAATCAGTGCTGAAACAGGAAAGGAATTTGTTCGGAAATTTTTGAAGAATAATCTTTTTTGTATCGCATACTTTATGTATTATAGATACGTTTTGTTCTTTCGAGAGGCACAAAGTCAGTTGACATTAACACGTGTCAAATCAGTATTAAGAGAACAAGACATGATCTGTCAGCATTGATATGGAAGAAACAATAGCCAAGCGTCGACCAAGCGACGATGAAACGCGAGGAAAGGGAAACGCGTATACGTTGCTCTCGTTTGCAACTCTGACGAATGTCAGCGTGCTGTTCACGTGCGTCATTCCGACGCGTTGGTTCCCAAACCGGAGATATGTCTTCTGAAAAGAAGTCTAGAAATATAGAAAAATTTCCAATAACAATTGAGAGAAAAGTGTTCGATATTTGCGATTATAATCGCAGGGCAGTAAAATAATTATTAATAAGTTAGAAAAGTTTCATTTTTATGATTATTACTGCTATAATATTAGTAATAATAATCATATATGATATATACAGTTCTCTCAAACATGAAAAAATTGTACTAAAAATTATTATAATTTTAAATATAAAATGTAACTATTTTCTTAAATTTATTTACTATTTATATGTGTTAATAACTAAAAAATTTATTTAAAAAACTAAAGATTTTTTAGCAGTGTGTGTGACTGTTATTAATAGCATAATTAACTATATTTATTTGCATGGTTAAACTACTATAAATTAAAGATGTAGTTGTCCCCCCCAAAAAATAATTATGAATTCGAGTTAAAGCATGATAATTGCAATGATTTTTTTCAGTGAAGGTAAGAGAATGTTTAGTTAACAGAAAATACATAAATTAAAGAAAATAAAGTTTTTGTATTTGTGTAATTCTGATCCTTTCATGATTTACGCGTGAATTTGAGATTAATTGTAATTCTCCGTTTGTGGAATGTATTATAAAGTACTTGAATAGAAAAATTATATTTCTTTAAATGGAAAATTTAAAAAAGTACAAAAATTATAATGTAAGCAATAATAAATAAATATTTATTGGTATGTTTATAAATAAATGTTTATAAATAAATAAGTATTTATTGATATGTTTACACTCGAATTCTATTGAATTATTCATAAAAACTTGTATTATATATAATACATACATGGTGGATGAGATGAATAAATGTATCAAGGTTTTTTGCGATTTGAATCGAGCGAAAGATTGAAAGGTTTGGGAATCCCTGCTCCGGAATGCTGTGCGATATTACGCATCAGTCGAACTCGTGTCGTGACAGATGTAATAATAAACTATAATTACACCGGTGGAAAATCAAAGTATTAAAAGAATACATTTATCTTGCGTTTATTCGATATAAATTTTTATAAGTGAGATGGATTGTCAATTTGTTTATAATTCCGACACACGCGAGTTGCGTTTCCTAACCGTACCATTTGTATTGAAATATAATTCTTATATTTATGGAAATTATTCCAAAGATGACAAAAAAGAACTAGGCATATAAAATAAATTGTAACATGTACCAAAAGAATTTTTAGATACGCGAATTAATTTTTGATTTACTATAGGAAACTTTCTACATACATTCGTCTGTTTAAATCACGCTTCGCGCATAAATCACGAGCATTTCCCGAGGATGAAATGAAATGCTGGATGATAAAATGAGTATAGAGTTGGCTTGAGAATTGTTTTGTTATGTGTCAGAGAAGGATATGCAAGTGTGAAAGCGAGCGCGGCGAGCGTGGCGAAATAGCTGGCCGTCTGTCCACGCACGTCTGGTCCTCGTCTGCTTGGCCAAGGTCCTTGAACGAAGGTCTATTCTAAAAAAGCTGCACAATTGGATAACCAATCAGCCAGACAGTATCGTATATCAAAGAGCATGTCGAAACGGAATTTACAGACCGTTTATTGTTCCGTTGTGTTGTGATGATTACGATGATTACGTTATTTCTGTATTGTATATATAGAATAATTCTGTGAAAGTCTATTTATTTTATCGCGCAGAAATTATTGGAAAGAGAAACAATTTTAAAACTGTGTTATAACGAGAAAATTGACTCGATTTCGAAAGTGGCCGTCTAACTTTTGTTAGAAATTGTAAAGCAAAAAATAAAAGTGACGTAGCCGTAAAAAAATTATATGCGCATAGAATATTCTGTATAATTGAATAATTTTTATATATAAGCTTGTGGGACGAGAGAGAAACTTATTGACGCAGAGCAATTAATATGCGAGAATCGGAGATGACTTTACGTGCCGTGCATAGCGATGTAACTCGTTAAAATCATGGTGACTGACGCAACGTGTATGCGTATAGTAGACCTTGAGCCACTATTACACCGGCTGTTTATGTCGTTATGCAATCGAGACGGCTTAGTCTGCGCGTACGGAGTTTAACGGAGTAAATAATGCTTTTCACCCGTTACCCCCACGCTCGTAAATCCGCATCGGCATTTAAACGTCGCTTTGGCATTTAAATTTCTTGTACGCGCGAGTTGCACTTTCACGGAATTCTTTTGCAAGATGCGATAATTAATGACGCGTGTAATGAAAAGTCACGCCTCGTCGAGTAACACCGCTATCTTGGTTTTATGTATATGACGATACCAATTACATCCGTTCATGTTAAAATAATAATTCTGTTAAAAACGATTTAAATCGAAACAGTAACTACATTAACAATAATTTACATTGAAATCACGAAATCGGTTATACATACATATATTCACAGCATGCAATATTTATTGACATATAAATCGATATCAACCAAGTACTCTTGGTGATTTCAATGCAATCCACACATAAAAAATATTTATGCTATTGAATATTTTTAAAAGTTAAAATATTGAAAAACATAATCTTTCATACAATTGTTACACAATTTATTAGTTACAGTGAATGAAACGCTATCATCTCGCTTGCATATTACGTTTTAAACTAAAATTTGGCCACAAATAAAAATTAAATAAGATTATTATTTTTGTAATTTCTGTGATGAAATAAATATAAGTTTCAGAATATTTTATGCAAGGAACATTAAACCGCCTGTTACAAAAGAAAAGCTTAACGATTTTTTCGGACGAAATTCGCGTAATTATGTAGAAAGGGAACGCAAGAAGGCAGTTCTGATCGCGCGAGGCAGAGCTTCATTCTCCGCGCAACATCATCTTCGAGATGCACGCCACTGTGCATCGCGCCACACCGGCGGTCGGTAGACGTTCATGGCTGCAGTAGTCTGTAGTCGATAGTCGGTAGGTAGGGAACTGGTGGCTGTGATACTGATGAGATCTGGGACCAGTCTTAGGGAGCCCTACGAGATCGCTAATTTCGATCCAATTCACGCTCGAGTGACTACGCCCGTTTTTCCGATCTCTATCTTTGTTGATTTATCGCGTTCGACCGCTCGGTATGCGATCGGCGTTTCTCTCTTCCTCCTTCCTTTTTTTTCTTTTTCTTTTTCTTTTCGTCTCCGTGCATAGCCTCTGAGAGTCGGAGACGACGGCTTCAGTTTCGCTCTTCGGGACGATGACGTGAGCGTGTGCGCGGGAACAGGAATCGCTGGGGCGTGCCTCGTATTTACATTCCGCGGCTGCACTTTCAGTTTTTCTTCTTGCAATCGCGATGCTCCCGCGTGCCTCGTCGCGATTTGTCAGCGACGAATTGCACCGTGTTTACTTAAAGTAGAGACGCGTACTCCAAAGGTTCAAGTATAGAGATGCATTCGAGAGGGACTAATACCTGTTTCTTATCTTTCCAATATTACTTCACGAGTCTTTAATTTTCTTGAGAAAAAAGTCTCTTCCGCATTGCTTGCATTTTTTGCACTTCAAATCGTCGCTTTCTCTCTTCAACGTCCGAACACAATATATTTATCTCGTTTTAAGTACAAAAATTTTTGAAGATTTCAAGGAACATAAACAAACATAAAGACACATCACTTATGTTCACTTCTACCAATGTGATTTAATTTAATTTTGATTCAACTTTTCATCTTTTTCTCTAGTTCTAAGAATTAGAAAAACAATGAAGAATAAGTCGAACCGAGATTAAAGTTAATCTATATTGGTATAAATGTAATAGGGAAATATTTCTTGTCTTACTATTATATCTCACAAGTTGCTGTCAGAAGTTCATTATAAAATATAAGAAATAAATTTACAGAAAGATCTCCGAAACTCGGTAGGAAAAAAAATATCTACTCAATCTACTGTATTATTGTTTACCTCTGTCAAGTTAGCACTTGATGTTTAAAAAAAAATGAAATTTTCTTGTTATTAAAATCTAATAGTCTATGTTGGATCGCGTTTCATCTCGATATCGCGATATTTGTTTCCGTCAACGGAAACCCGACTGTCTCCCGCACATCCCCTACTTGACGTTTAGTGCGAATGTCTATCCGCCGGCCAAGGACGCACTTGTCGACGGCGCGACGCGTAACACCTAACGCGATAGAGTTACGCGCCGCTAATGTGTGTCACGCGTACGTCGATTGCGTCACGTCAGCCTCGTCGGGGCCGACCCGTCTTCGTCGTTGCGGCAGCAATCCGTCCAGACTGAGATAATCGGTGTCAAGTGCCAAAGGAACGGAACGCTCCCGGAAATTGCGATTAATCGTACGGTCATTGTGCATACAGACGTCCCGACGCGTAGATCAATCTTCGTCTTTTACGACAAACGGACATGGTTACGCTTTCGCAATTAAATTGTACTATTATTATTATTATATCGTTATATTTAGTATGCATTTTCGGAATCTTCCGCATATTATACGACGTGAAATGCTTTATGAATTTATTTTCATATTAAATAAGGTTGCTCAAAGCGAGAAGTCTTACTCAATTATTATCTTTTATTTGTTTTATTGAATCGATATTCTTGAAGAGATATTGTTTTTAAATTTTTAAAAACTATATTTTCGTATTTGTAATGTATATCAAAAGAAAAACATATTTTACAACATAGACTTGTTTATACTTGTTAAAGATCTTTTGTGTTTTCTATTAAAAAATCTGATTTTTTTTTTAGGAAATATCGATTTAAAAATTTGCGTTTAATTTATTTTTAAAAAAGCACAAGTTCTGTCTGAAGGATGGAATTGTTTTTGAAAAATTTGCAGTGATAGTATATAAAAGACATACGTTTCCGAGAAAAATGTCATCTTCCGTCTAGACCTTTTTTAAGGTCTGCGCGACGTCGTGTCATCGCAAGACGTGATGTATCGTTTCTCGTACAGAGAACAGTAGAAAAACAGTTGGATCTAACAATCCACTCGCATACAACCTTACATTCCTTTTAACAAATATATCATGTTGACATACATCTTGTCTCGTACTGAAATTGCTAAAGTTGCATTTCAATAGAGACATAACGTACAAGTATATTTGCTGTCGCTAATAGCGAACCGATCTATAGCGCTTTCATCTGCGAAAGATAAGTTAGGATGCACGTGCGCGGAACGTAGTGAACGCGTATAGTTAAACCGGACTAGTCTTCCGCCTAGACACTCGACAGACTCGCGCACTCTGCACAATAGTAGGAAGCGCTAAAAATAATCCACCCTGGCTTCACCGCGTTCTGGCCTTGGCCAGCTTCGGTCCTCGCAACCTGACCGGCACTCTCTACGAGCCTTCTCCTCCGCCTCTTCCCCCCCTCTCCACCTACGCATTCCCGCACGTGGACAGCCGCTGCGTGGGCGCGGATCGTTTTTTAGCCTTCCTCGCTGCGGCGGATTGATTAAAAGTTCGCCCCTTTCTTTCACCGCCTGCTCGCCCGCTCTTTTGCCGCGGTCTCTACTTTACTCTTTACTTGGCAGAGAAACGAAAACTGAAAGAAATTCAGCTTCAGCTGCGTCCCGCGTATATCGCTTCTATACGATGGCTAAAAATATAACTAATATGTCGCACTTTAAATTCTTTCGTGCATTAGATATAAACAAATAGATTTTCTATATGTGAGGAATTTAATGTAGAGTGTTTTTTTACTCTCTAAATTTTTTGATGTGGAATCTCGCTCTAAAGAATGAAAATTGAGCCAGTCTTGAAAAAGAATGGCTCAATTTTTAACCTTTAAGAGTGACATTTCATTCTTCACAGAATGAGATTCATTCTAAAAGTTTTAGACGGAACGTATTAACGAAAATCCATTAAAGTTTACAACCTAACTATGACTGTGAAACGCAAGAAGTATGTAAACATGTGTTTTATGTAGACCTGAATTAAAACAGTCATAATAAAGAGTTGATAAAAAGAAAGAATTTTTACATTTGCAGAAAATTAAACGAAATCTAAATTATACAAGGCACATTGTCTAGTAATTAACTCTGGAATGCTACTAATTTTTTTCTTACTCTGAGTGAAATTCATCCGCATAATTAAAAAAATTTTGCACACTTTTTAATATCTACTTTATAGAATGTAAAGTATTAGAATAATTAAACTAACACTATTTTAATATAAATAATTAAATTGAATGTCAAACAGTCTTATTAAATGTTATTTAAGTTATCAAAATTTTAATAATAAAAATACTAACCTCGACTAAATTACTATACTAAATTTAAAAAAAATGCATGGCTATGAGTGAAAACTTACAGTACCCTGATTCTGTGATTCTCAACGACAGTTCAGTATCGTTTTGTTGCCATTGCGCAGATATTATACGATAAAAAAGCTACGAAACAACATACCGATACCAAACTGTCATTAAGAGTTTCAAAATCAGAGTACAGGATTAACATATTTTAATATATTTCTTCTATATCTTTTACTGCATTACAAAAATTGCATTGCGTGAAATTGATGAAAATTTTCGAAGTTTATAAGAATTTTACCAAAACGATATCTGTAAAATCATACCGAATGAAGAATAAACCGAGAAGTGTGTACCGTTAAGGATGTTGCGCAGTATTATGCCAACTTCGACGACCATAGATCGTCGTTGAAGAGCGATCATTAAAGATGTTTTAACGAGGAGTCGCGCAGACGGGACAATAGCGGCAGGAATCACGAGGGTCGCCATCTCTTCCCCTTCTCCACGTCTCTATTGGATGCATGCGAGAGGTCTGTCCCGACACTCCCGACTCTCCATCTGCGTGGGTCTCGCTCGGTGCATTCGTCGCAGACTCTGGGAGGGAGACATTAAACCCTTTGCCGCGTGATTTAGTTGACAAAGTAGCGTAGTTACAGTCGTTCGCAGAGACGAGACCGGCTCTAGCTTGAGCCTGCAATGCCGTCTTCGTGGCATCCTGCAAACATTACCGTGACAAACACGGTCGAGAAACACGACCCCGCAGGCTATTTTAAACTAAAAAAGTCATTGTTTAAGCGTCTTTCGGAATCCGATATCCGTATTAGTGTTTAGTCTGGCGTCACGTTTCACCGGGTAGCGGACACGCCGTACCGGCTCGTACTGCACGTGCCATTTTCTCGATTTTACTCCTCACATCTCTCTTGTCCGCGACCTGTCTTCGTCGTGTACCACCACCACGTCCACAATTTTGCAATCAGGCATTAATTAAACACTCTTGTGATTGGCACTCTTCGTTGGACGGAAATACTCGCTGTTGCTCGCTCTTTTAAAACATCAATCTCCTTCGCTTATAACTCACAAAATATTAACGGCTTCACGTTTTTACCCGTAATTGATTTGAAATCTATTGTAAAAGCTGTCATTAAATTAAAAACGATAGAACGCGATAGGAAATCCTATAAAATACCACCAAAAAATTTATTAATATGGTCTGAATTCTTGAATCATCACTATGTGAATCTTTCACGAATTACTTTCATGAATCGACATTTTCGAAGTCAAAAGAAATCTGTAAGTAGGTGCTTTCCATTCAGTGTGATACAAACATCGTTTTATCGTTCTTGATATTGCAGAGGTAACAAAGATAGAACGATATTTGTGTCGATTTGTATCACCAAATGGAAAGCACCCAGTGTGTCTCGTACTTTAGTTTGCTGCGAAGATAATGAGCAGTGAGATCGTGCCAGATCGGCGTAGTCTACTTCGCAGTCCCTAACTCCGTAGATCACGACGGTGGCGTATTGTCTCTCCCTCTTGCTCGTTACCATCCATGCCTATTATCCGATTCTATTTTCCAATCTATCCTCGTACGAGGCGCACCTTGTCTCGTCCAGGCTTGCGCTAGTCTTCTCCAAGTGAATGCAGAGCGATGCGCTCTTTGTCTCGCGGCACTTCAAATAGGCGGCACTCGAGACTCGGCACAAAGAGCGGCGAACCCGTACGGCGGTGATAACAGAGAGAGAGAGAGAGAGAGAGAGAGCAAGAAAGCTCAAGATAAGACCGAGGACCCTCATAGCCGCGCCGGTCTACGTCGGTTCATTCTCAAGGGAATATACACACACGGTATGTTGTCGATATCTCGTGTGTTCACTTAAATGAATTTCAAAATCATCTTGCCATCATAGAGGGATTTTTTTTTATCATTCTAATATATTACACAAAGCTTTCAGAGAATTTTATCCATTCTTCGACATTATCATCATTCCTGCCAAATACCGATAGATTAATTTCTAAAAATTTTTAAAAGAGACAAGCACAAAATATTTCCAAGAAATAATCGCAAATACGAATAAAAAATATTAATATATATATATATATATATTTTTTATCGAGAAATTATTTGTCTCCTCTTTTCAACATCCGTAGCTCGAATAATCGCAAACTCGTCCTTTCCATCGCGATGCACGCGATACTCGTGGATGCGCTCGGTGAAGCCACGGAGTGCATACGCTGCGCGCACATACACACTGGTACAGACAGCATCGTGCGCTCGTAGCGAGCTGCGAGCTGCGAGCAGGAAGGACAGAGAGGGAGAGTCGTTCAAACGAGGGGCCCGCAGCGCCTGGGTTCTGGGCCTCGTCGCGTGTTTTTGCCCCCCGTCTGGCCCCCACCGCGGCTCATCGTTTTTTGTCTGGTGCACCGCATGCTCTGCACAGTTCGCCTCCTCCTCACCTCGGTCGACGTACCACCTCCTCCACCGCCCCCTTCTCTCTCTCTCTGTCAATCTCGCGTCGTGCCCGCTCGCACTCTCGCTCACAATCAGGGCCGGTGTGAGTAGACACTCTCATGACGCTCCGTTTGCAAAGCGTCGATGCTGAATATTTTCGATATTATGATATCTTATCTTCGATATAGCAAACGCACGAAACATTTCTTTTGTATAGAATATCAATTGTAAATATGTTCACGATATTCTCTAAAATTATCGATTTTATCGAGTGAAATTTAAATCTCCTTCTTAAAAATTGAGCCACTTTTTTTAACACTTGCTCAATCGTCATTCTTTGTCACTCTTTAGAATTAGGAATTTAGAATTTTCACTTAAAAAATTTTAGAGAATATATTTCTATAATTTGTATTAATCCGATTTCTGCTCGCAAAAAGAATCAAGAGTTTTTATATTACAATTGAGGTGTTTAAATTTTATCTAGGAAAAAGAATACGATAGAAATTTATAAATTATTTGTATTTTTCTCCAATTTGTGAGTTCGTATATAAGTTTTTCTCTAAATCCAAAGTCAGCAAATTTTCTCTTCCTATCGAGAAGAATTTAATATAAATTTGAGGGATGTCGAAACCATTTTCAAAAATGCAATCGGAACTAGAATTAAACAAATATATTTTTTAAATTACTTTTTATCTTGGAATTGCACGATTTGTAATGTGTAGTAATTTTTCTAAAAAAAAAAGAAAAAACTTCGGTGATGATCGCCGTTACCAAAATAATTTGACAATGACATCAATCATCGCGCGTATAAGTGAATGAAAGATACTTTGTCTAATTTTTCGAAACCTCTTGTTCAAAATTAAATGGCCGATTTGGCGAACGTTCGCGCCGCCCCTGTTCTCAATCTGATCGTCATCGGTCCTTCGCCGCGGCGCGCCGCATCCGGGCGGTATCTCCCCGAGCCGAGCCGAGACACGCGCACGGACACGCGTGTCCCTGCCGCGCGGTAGAGAAGGAGAACAAGGAAGCGATGGAGGCCGTCGAACGAAGCCGGAGACCCAAGCTGTTCCGCAGTCGCTAGCGAGAGGTGATTGCCGGGGGAGAAGTACGCGGGGGGAAGGAAGATGCGGTCGTTCGATCTCGGTGCACCTGCCGGCGTTGACGTTCGCGTCTTCGCGATGCCGAACGGCGATTCGCGATCAGACTGCTCGTACGATGCTCAAAAGGGATGCTCAGGCTCTCGCGATGGAAATCCTTTTCACAAGTCTACCAATCTTGTGTAATTTCTCCTTATTTCTTAAATCCATCGATTTTTTTATTAATCCATGTTTAATAGCATGTGTAAAAATTGTAGATTTTAGTTAAAGTACATTATCATTATCTTTTAACGGTCGAATTAATTGTTGAACCATATTGACTTTGTTTTGAGAAACTTTTAATATTGAAAGATTAAAAAAAATTGTTTGCCACTAAAATTATTTTATATACGATCAAATGTTTATTTCAAGAGTAGAAGTTTGGTAATCGGTGAATCAATTAACTTTATTAATATCACTAAATACATGTGACTTGTTAAAATATGTGATTTGAGTCTTGTTATGAGAAATTGTTCTTAGAGGAAATTGCGGAAAATGACATCTAATCATTTCCACGTGTCAATGATTTGTGTGTCGACTCGACAAACTGCACGCAGGGCATTATTTGCGTTTAAGTTCTAACAAGATAGTCTTGACATCACGCATGATTCAAAGAGACAGATGACGTCTTTATGCTTTTATATAGTTTATTTCTACAAGTAAAAAGCTCATCTTTTTTTATTTGCATTGCCATTTAACATATGCCATTCTCATTTGTACTGCACAATGCATTATTAATTATTTTATTACTGCGTTGCTAGATATGAATGTACATAATTAAAATACGTCGCATAGATTAAACGAAAAGGATGAACTGATATTCTTAATTAATGAAATTTTAAATTAATTGTAATTAAAATATATAGTATATAAGATATATGTATATTTTCTATAATATATACTATATATTTTAATTAATTTAAAACTTTATTTATTTATATAGTATATTTAACTATTTAAAAAATTTTCATGAAATATATGACGCAGAAAAAAATGTAAATATTCCAGAGAGATCATATGTCTTTGAGTGCGTCGGTAATAATTCACCGATATTTTTTCACATCCTTTAAATATTTATTTTCGCATTAACGATAGCATTATCTGTCGCTTCGTCACTTAAAAAAATCGCGACGGTTGCAACACATATAACAGATAAATGCAAAAGTTACGATGATTTACATACGACGAAGTTTCCGTCAAGATCTTGAATTGTTGACCAATCGCGATATCCGATTTCCGGTTGCAGTGGGTGCGAGCGGCTACATCGTCTCGGCGGCGCTCGTGCTGATAGTCGGAGCACTGGTGGGTGTCCTGGCGACGATATCGCGTCATCTTCATCATCGTCGACTGTTGGTGCATGAGCCGGTTCCTCCCGGCTCTGCTTCCTCCGCTTCTGCCTCCATTCTCCATCACCATCATCGGCATCATCATCATCGTCACCGTCATCGTCGTGAGGAGCCACCGCCGCCGCCGTTACAACGTTGTCTTCTACTACAAGATCATTATCGTTATCCTGATACACCTGTGAGTACCATCTGATCATTGAGAACGCGTGAAACTTTGAGAAATTACGTTTTTACGAAGAATGTAGAAAAACCCGATTTCAATGTCGAGTACATTCACATCGGTGACATTGGTATGGTTAAAGAGACGGAAAATGATACAATTGAAAAACATTTATTTCTATTCGTGCGTGCTGTTGAAATATCTAACATTAGGGAACATTTTAAGACAAATTTATTATAATAACCAGGAGAATTAGCAATACATTGCGCGTTACTGATGAATTTATACATACGGATTATCACATATATCTCGAAGCTGTTTGAAATAAAACCGAAGCACACTTCCGCATATTCGTTGAAACTGTATACGTCGTACTAATTTTAGCAGACTTGACCGAGTTCGTCGAATAGCTTCTTTACAAATAACGGCTCGAACGAGTCGCGACAAACGTCGTATCGCACTCTCCCCGGAACAATTCTCTCTTTCTCATTCATTTTCCGTCGCATTTCTCTGAACAATCACTGGTCTCATTACACATTCCTGATATCACGCGTCACGAACCAAAAAGACGCACGCGCTATCGTCAGCGCTTTTTTTTTCCTTTCTCGTCAGGCAATAGACAGTTACGCGTAGGTCAGAATGGAGGGGGGAGGCAAGGAAGCGTGATTTCCTATCCAACGGAGGTGGTTATCAACATTGTCGACCTTCAGCGAGATTATTACATGATTCGTGGAATGTCGAAGGCTATCTAAGAACAAGCTTTTGGTATCTAATCTCGGTAGTCGGCCGGCCACACCACAGCGTGGCACAGCAGCATCTATCCGATGCATGCTTTTTTTTCTTGTTTCTAGAAAAATGGACCACGCTCATGGCCGTACATAACTTCTCATTCGTCCGCTTTTTTTTTCTATTTCTGTTCCTTGATTCAATTATTTCAAACGCGCGATAATATGCGACAACGAAGTGGATCTAGGACGAGCATGATTCACAAGATTCCACTTGCAGCCATAATTGATAGTATTATAGTTTTTCGTTGCGAGTTTTTAGATAAAGACCTTGAAGCGTTGCTATATTGCGTAGAGTAAATTCTTTGCACGTAACTTAATACGATATAATTTGTTAATAACATTTAATTTAATAAAATATTAACTCTAAAGAGTTTTTAACCGTAAAAACTCGATGAAATCATTTTATTATACTTTATAAATTGAACACTATAATAATGGTTACGAGAAAAATATCTAAAAATATGTTTCTGAAACAAATCTCCGTTTATACCTCGGTTTATTCAATCCCATTTAAGAAACTTTTTGAGAGAATATCTATTAAATATCGATGAAGATTTTAGCCCTTAGTACACTCCCTTAGGGAGTAGTCATTTCGAATTTTATATCCCAGCGATGAAGAAAATGTGAATTGGTATACAATATTATTTTATAGGAATGTTATTTACCAATCTTTTTTTTTAATTAATTATTCTTTATGGATCCTTAAATATGCAACTCCATTGAAAACTCACTCAATAAAGAAAAAGCGTTACATTAATATAAAAATATTTACTTTTTAGAAACTATCATAAATAACTTATTTAATGTGTTTCCTTTTAATATTTCTTTGATTTATGCTTACTTTTTTCAGAAAATTGTGATTAAAAACTCATGTTTTCAAATATTAATAAATCGGAAAACAATCAATAATATACAATATGTTGTTAATAACAGTGATTTTAATTGAGATGTAAAAATATGCCTGGTGATCGTTTACGTAAAAAAAGATGAAAACTATTCTCGGGTTAATGACCAATTTTTCTTTCACGAACGTATCCGAATATCCTCTAAACAATGTTCCTACGGGTAAGTGTAATTTGCATAAGCAGCGTAATGCGTCAATACATTTCACTTGACGACGTATCGTCCCGATGATGAGATACCGAATCTCAGCATCGATCGGTGGCGGAGCCCTTTCCTTGGCAGAGCCCCGAGGGTACGAGGACGTCGACTGTGCGTCCACCGCGCGCTTCGGTTTCCATCGGCATCGGGCGATGGGGAACTTAATTTGGAAGTTACCGGTCCCGTGATTACGTCGAGGAGAGTCGGCGGAAGTTTCATCCTCCTTCTCGCCGGCGAGACGTTGCGATGCGTTTCGTACAGCCGTCACGCCTGCCTCCTTTCCGCCGCCACCGCGACGCGGACCATTGTTATTCTAGATTGCATCGCAAATTAGATTACGGCGTACTACGGGTCCGCCCTTATTCCCGCGCGCGCCGACGTCGACGCCGACGCCGACGACGACGCTGCTCTACGCTCTTTGGCGGAGGCCGAGAAGATGCGGCTTCCTTTGCTCCTCTCGGTCCCGTATCTTCCCGTCCTTATCTCGCCCCCGATCCGCGCCAGATTGCGGCACACACGAACCGCCGCCGCCTCCTTCGCGTGCATACAGATGCTCCGAGCGACGACGCGACTTAGGAATACTATGACTGCAATGTCGAAAATTTACCCAAAGAGATCCTTTCTTTCTGATATTCTCTTGGCGAAACTTTGACTCTTGACAATTTTAAACTGGATAAAATTTACAGAAATTTTGCTCTCTAAATCTGAATCAGTGGATATACTCACTGATTTTCCAGTGACATACTTGACACTAGATAATCGGCGAAATTCAACTGAAAAAGAAAGAAATGTTTGAATTATGTAATTGAAATACCGATATTTGCTGCATCAGTTCCAATATCATATGTATACTTAATTTATACACTAAAACAAGGTTAACTAGGTTAGGGATTCCACGGTTCATTGATTTTCTAATTGAATTTCAGTGTAAATATACTGATTGCCAGTGGCGTAATTGAGATTGATGTCTGCGATTATCCACTGATTCAGACTTATAGAGTATATTTTTGTATATAATATAATTCTTTAGACGTGGTATATGTAAAAATCGATCGATATATTAAAAGCAAATTAATAAGCAAATTTGCTTCTTTGATTGTAACGTTTTTCTACTTTTTTTTGTAATTTTTAATGATAGCGTCGATGTTGTTATAGTATCGTAGCGTAGATTGTATACATGATAAAAGAGATACGCAACAATAACATAACAATACTGATACTGTTGTTAAGGAATTAAAGAATAAGGGCTTTTTAAAATGTAGCAACAAATATTCATCTTGCTGTCGAGATCTTACTGTGACAAAAATAATGGTCAAATTTTTTAAATTAATAATAGCCAAATTTTTAATTATAGAACACTATTACATTTTAACGCAATCTTATTTGAATTCGCTCTCGAACTTTTTGCTCCAATTTCATTACTACGTTGAATATATCACTCTCTTAAATTACTTTATCTACTTGGAATAGTAGCAACTAACGATATCGTTTGGTAATAACAACGATGATTAAATTAGCTGGTGTCAAATTTTATTAAGGAAAGTTTAAAAGCAGTTTCTTAATTGACATCTTTTTGATGTTCTTTCAAAGTGCGAACTTATTTGACCTTCCGGCCGACCTTCCCAGTCCAAGATAGTGAAGCTGTTGACTGTAGATAGTCGACCGTAGAAGAGAGGAGAGATTAGTCGGGTTAGAAGTAAATATTATGTCTAGCATTTTGCTGCAGTAGTCTCCAGTTACTCCTTACTGGACTGCTATTGTTTTTCTCTTTTTATCTTGAACTCTTTTTTTACAGAAAAAATGTCACAAAGAAGTTGATAAAACACTTCAAATTGATTTTTTCCTTTTTTAAAATGCTATTCATAATAGTTTGCGAAACGTTTCCTGTTTGTAATTATCTCGATTCTATCTAGTTATTATTTTGATCAGCATAGCATCATCTATTTACGCTTTTATTATTATTATAGATGAATTGATAGAATAGCTGATCAAATAAGCTATTCAATGGTGGAGCAAATGAAACCAGATCACGTTACTTTAATGAAATAATAGAAATATGTTAAATATGTATAGACAAGGTTGCCGCAAAACTGGAAATCAGAAAAATCAGGAAAGTGTCAAGAGAATTGAAAACATTCAGGAAAATCAGGGAAAAGTCAGAGAATTTTATAAAGTTTTCTATAAAATTAAAATTCTTGGCTTTAAGAAGTTTAATATGTGTACATCACACCTACGCAATATTAGAATACTATCAACTTAACAATTACATGCAAGCAATGTCAGCAACGTTAGTTAGTATCTAGTAATTTATATTGCTATGTTAAATTGATCTCTAAACAAAAATTCGACGGTTTCCAAATCAAGATGAAAATACAAAACAATTTTTAATATTATTGAAATCATCAGGGAAAAATTAGGATATTTTAGGATGAAGAATTTGAGTCAATTCTGAGAATAAAAAATGAGAGATTGAAAGAAATGAGCAATCTAATCGGTAATGATTTCGTGGTTTTATTAAAAGTGAACCAAGAAATCTCTCTCTCTCTCAAGATTAATCGGACGGATTAAAGAATTGATGAATTGAACGACCTACCGGCATTTTCCACTGCGCTTCGCTCAGTGAGTCTTTTCCTGTGGAAAATGCCGGCGTTTCGCAACCATGTACAACGACATCGGATAGTGGTGTTTATCCACCGTCGCGTCGTCGCCGATGGCGACGTGGGGGTATTGCGGAGAGAGGATGCACCCTAAACTACTGCGACGGCAACGAGATGCGACGCGACGCGTCGCGTCGCGTCGCGTCGCGTCGCGTCGCGACCCGACCCGACCCGACGCGACGCGACGGACGTTACGCGTTCGCTATGCGAGTCGCTATGTAAACCCCGCAGATCAAGCGGCACCAGGGTTTCCCCCGGTAACGCTAAACTCGCGCTCGCGAGCGGGGAAGCAATGACCTGATTTGCAATTTATTACGTTTGGGCGTCGTCCAAGTACGGCGCATTGGCGCCGCTGTCAAATCGGCGCGGCTGCCGATCGACGTGCACAGCACTGCGAATGCTCCCGTGTAAAAAAAACAGAAGCAGAACGAGCTGTGTAAAAAAAAAGAGAGAGAGAGTTAACCCGCGTACCAACTGGCGGGAAAAACAACCGGGAGAGACAAGTAAGCAAACAGAGCCGCGTATGTTCCGCGCGAACGGTACGCCCCGAATTCCGACATGGGCCGCAAAATCGTGGATCGAGATTCCTAGTCATGTTTCCGGCGTAGTGCAACGTGTCGGTGAAGTAAACACGTCAAACGTGACACATGTCGTGACAAATCGTTTGGTTGAAACGTTTCGATCCGTGACCGTTGGAATTACTCGTTCACGCAGATTGATTTCTTGACTTGTATTCAGAACTATATATATATGAAATCATTATCAGTTAGATTGCTCAAGATCTTTTTCAGTCTCCGATTTTTGCTCTTTTATACACATTTTTATCATTTTATTAAAATGATTAAGATTCTTGTTATGAGAAATCAGCGATAATAGTTTGCTGACAAGTTTTTGCTGGGGTGGTAAGATGGACTTTAATTCTACAAACAAGTGAGAATGAGGTCAACGAGCTTGAAACGCCGACGTATAAAATAACGTTGTCCAGACGTGTTAAGTGGCATTTGTAGAGTACCTACTTTCCGCAGCAATCGGTTACAAGCTATTGATATTTTGGGAACGAATGGCGGTTCGTGAGCGGCACCCATATGTCATGGGGATTTGTAGCTCGCGGGTGGAACTAGAATATATGCCCGATGACGTAACGACGACCGCCCGCCAGTGACGCAACGTCACTCGCGATAGCGCGACGAAGGCCATGATATGCGACCAGACCGTGCCGCACGTGTTTCTATTACCTTTTCCGGGAAATAACGATGTCTAGACTTAAGTGTGATTCATCGTCCGCCGATGCAAACACAGTAGCGGTAGGTAAATCGTCGAAATAAATCGTGACGATGATGAGACTACGGCCATAAAGTGCCGTGACCCGCGAATTAAAAACGCGGACACTCTTAAGAAGGTCTCTTTGATTTGTTCTGAGAACAAAGATACATTCCTTTAATGACAAGGTCGAGATGACCCTGCAGCTTCGTCAGTCAAGGCATTTTTTTAAATGTTCTTCCGAATAAGACACTCCTCCGATCGAGCTGAAATTTTACAGACAGTATTGTTACAATATATAATAATTATTTAAGAAAACCCTATCTTCAGGTTTTATATAGTTTTTAAAATAAAAAATTAAAAAATTAAAAAATCTTCCACTCACCTCTAATCTAAAATAAAGATACTTGACATAACAATTATTGGCCAATCCCCGATAACTTAACCTAAACTAAATTTTAATGTAAGATATAGCTCTCGCTTCGCGTAGAAAGTCGAAACCCATGTCCAACAGTATATTTATAGTGAGAGTTGCCTCGCATGAAAGTCGTTACAAAACAAATTCAGTGCTTTACAAACAGATTCACCATTTCAAAAATAAATTATTTTATTATTTTTTTGTTTTTAAAGTAGTGAATTTGTTTGTAAAGCAGTGCATTTGTTTGTAAAGCACTGAATTTGTTTGTAAAGCAGTGGATTTGTTTTTAAAGCAGTCAATTTGTTTGTAAAGCAGTGAATTTGTTTGTAAAGCACTGAATTTGTACTTTTAACTTTTCAACAAATAACGAGCGATGAAAAAGGTCAATTAACCTTCTTGAAGATCAAAGCCAAAGTCAAGGTCATTCGGAGGTCATTTGGAGCTGACTATGTAAAGATGAACATTTTCTTGTATTATATACTTGAGCTTTTCTGGTTAATAACTTTTTAACGAAACATGAGCGACGGCTAAAACCTCCTTGTTGGAGGTTCTCAGAGTCATAACCTTGATAACATATCAAGATCGATTATCGGAGCTGTTTTCGTTATTATTAATATTTACCATAATCTTACTCTTTTTTATTTTTTATTATTGGAACTATAAAAAACCCGAAGATAGGATCTTCATAAACAATCACTATACATCGTAACAATATTGTCCGTAAAGAATTGGAAAGAGTAAGGGCACTAGGAGTCGGGCGCAGAAGACGTCGCGCAAATAATACACTTATAAAGAATGAAACTTCTTTATTCACTAAACGCGCTTACATGTTTCGACTCATTTTTGAGCCTTCCTCAGAGCAAACACACACTAACATATATAAAGTAAAAGTTATCCTGTCATGGTGAGCTCTCCTACATCGAGAATTTCCATGCCAGAATCAAATAAAAAGAAAGAAAAGAAAATGAAAAAGAAGGGAAATATTAAAAATGTCAAATTAAAGAATATAGAAACTAATTTATCAAAAAACTTTAATAATATAATTAATTGTCTGTAAAGTTTCAGCTCAATCAAAGAGGTGTCTTATTCGGAAGTACAGCCATTTTTTGTTTTCTGCAATTATTTAAAGTCAATTAATAAATTCTATTATATTTTTATTATATTTTTTGCTTTGAACTGGAAATTGTAAGATTCACTCAAAAATATCAACATGTGACCTTCTTCGCTTATATTTTTTAATCTATAAATAGAGAAACAAATTTCACGTTATTGTTTCATTATTTTATATGGCTTGTTAAATCTGTTGAATTATTCGGAAAGGTTTTATTTTCTGAAGATATCGCGGTATATAATTAAGGAGTTAATTACTATTCCGAGATTTTGGAGCAAAACGAAGGGAATTTGGATCGAAGCTACGCCAATGGTTGACGGCTACGCGCACGTGCTAACCGCGACATAACTACGCGAGCATCGTCACGTGCTGACGTCACAATTCATGGCACACACCGATACCGAAAGCGGTGTCGACCGCGTCTACGCGACGTCGAGTCGCGACGAAAGCACAAGGGCTGGGCGTTTCGTGTGAAAAATCTAGGTCGAGTTGGTAATAAAACAACATTTTCATCCTATTGCGTAACGTAAACGTCTACATTTCTTTTACTTTTTCGCTAAGCGTCAAGAAACGTATAACTACTGTTTCTAATCTTGTTTACATATAATGGAACAAAAATGAAGAAAATGTGTGTCTCTCTAGCTTTCATAGTTTTTTTTTTTAAATCTACAGAGCAAGTTATAAATTTTTTGTCGAACTCACTCGACTAAAAAAGAAAAGAAATCTAAATGTATAAAAAGAATCTTGAAACTGAAAAAGATTTCGATAATACCGTAACCCAGAGCTACTTCGTGACATAACAAGTTTTTTTTTTATTTGTTTACGCATACATCTGTTTTTGCCAGCAATTTAATATGTCAACGTGTTACACGATTAAAAAAGAGAAATGCCGTCTCGCCGAGTCATCTGCGTTACAATGTGTCTCCGTTTAACGGTAAACGTTCATCGCGACATCACACAAATATTTACACTTGTGTCGCAAGAAAGAACGCGCATTGCAACGACGAAATGAGCCAACGATATTTTACTTCCCACTCGATCAGAAATAAACCTTACGAGTGACATTAATTCCAACAGCTCGAAAATAATTCCGACATAACAGAAATTCTCAAAATTGTTGAAAGTCGAGAGAATTGAGGAAACAATAATTTTTCTCTTTTTTTCCGTCTCTCTCTCTTTCTCCCTCTTCCTCTCTCGTCATATCCTTCCCTTGTCGCGATAGACGGCAGTCGACACCTCCCGAATATATAAAATATTCCACGTATAACGAACTCTTTTCGATTATCTCTCGTATAAGTGCCTTGCTTGCTACATTGGCCGATATATCGACTACCCACCGCCGCCGGTACGGGTGGCAACCCGATTTCCCTATCGACTTTCCCGTTCTCTCGTGGCGGCGACCCTGACCCAACGACGCGCCCGTCCTCCATGGGCGAGCCAAACATCCAACCAACCACCAACCGCCCTTCGAATCGACCACCCGACGAGCCTACGACGGGCGTGCGCTCGCGGCGACGTTGATTTTCATCGGTCTCGAGGCTATTCGCAGGTAACCCTCGGATACGACCTACTTTTCTCTTATACGCTATAACTATATAACGACGCGCCGCGAGGGGTGGCGAGCGTTACGTAGAGGTCGTCTACCAAGGGTGTCATCGTCTTGTAGTAACTTGGTAAGAGCGGAATATTAATCTCACGAATTTTCTTTTTAATTTAATATTCAATTTATAATGCTTTAATTAATCATATTTTTCAGAAATTCAAAATAAACCAATGGTGAGCCAATACAGGATATTCGTGTGCATAAAAGAAATAAAATATATATTAATGATAAAGCAATTAATTTTATATATTAATAAAAAAAAGTGTAATTATTATAATTTTGACCTTGTTTCTGGGTCATATTATAATTATTATTTTTATCTCTTTAATATCGTTAGACATCTTGTATAATACATTGAATTTTATACGAGATCGTTATTACATTTGCGGCGATAAAATGTGATTATCAAATAAAACAAGTGTGCAAGTATGCACGCATGTATTTATTCAGCTTTTTTATGCCCTGTTCTTACGTATCAAGATTAATGATAAATTTGATATATATTTGTCAGCCAATTTAAAGATAAATCGCGAATAATTAACTCTCAGACGGAAATATCAATTGAGATTCCATCGCGCAATTTACATTGCATTTGCATAAATTTTAACTAAAATCCTCCAATTATATAATTATAATACATAAGTACTTATTTGTTTGCAAATTATCTATTTCTTTGTTAGCGATTAATCATTACTTCATAGAAAGTATTTCTTCTCTCAGAAATTACATATTTCTGATTAAATATTTTTGATAAACACTGATTAAGACTTAAGAGAATTAAATGATTCACAGAAAGAGAGCGATGATGGTCGCGTGTTATCGTCGTTATCGATTCTTCAGAGAGAAGAGAGAGAGAGAGAGTGTGTGTGTAACCCCGTATATTTCTACTCTCGGAGAATTAATTCAAACCTTTACACTCAAATCTTTGCAAGTCGATACGGCTT